>NW_017727367.1:616853-681789 GCF_001865875.1 Lupinus angustifolius | reverse complement strand
GGAGGAGGAGGAGGAGGAGGAGGAGGAGAAGAAGGAGAAGGAGAAGGAGGAGAAGGAGGAGAAGGAGAAGGAGGAGAAGGAGAAGGAGGAGAAGGAGAAGGAGAAGGAGAAGGAGGAGAAGAAGGAGAAGGAGGAGAAGGAGGAGAAGGAGGAGAAGAAGAAGGAGAAGGAGGAGAAGGAGAAGGAGGAGAAGGAGAAGGAGGAGGAGGAGAAGGAGGAGAAGGAGAAGGAGGAGGAGAAGGAGAAGGAGGAGAAGAAGGAGAAGGAGGAGAAGAAGAAGGAGAAGGAGGAGAAGGAGAAGGAGGAGAAGGAGAAGGAGAAGGAGAAGGAGGAGAAGAAGGAGAAGGAGGAGAAGGAGGAGAAGGAGGAGAAGAAGAAGGAGAAGGAGGAGAAGGAGAAGGAGGAGAAGGAGAAGGAGGAGAAGGAGAAGAGGAGGAGGAGGAGGAGGAGGAGGAGGAGGAGAAGAAGAAGAAGAAGAAGAAGAAGAAGAAGAAGAGGAAAAAACATTTCTCTTAAGGCAAAGGCAGAAACATATGAGTTATCCATAGGCGAATTAGAAAATGTGGATATGAAAGATATGAGTATGCTGGTGAAAATATTTAGCAAATTCCTCAAGAAGAACAAAGGAGCCAAGGCGGGACAAGCAAGGAAATTCACCAAGAGCAATGAGGTTTCTAATTCATATCAAAACTTCAACTGTTTTGAATGTGGAAAACCTAGTCATATGAGGATGAATTGTCCTACTGATCAAGGTCGTACCCGAAGCAAATAATATAACAGATAAAAACTAAAGTACTAGGAAGTGACTCCTAGGTTTTTTCCCAAGGATTATCTCTCAAGAAAAGGTCCAAACACCTTATACGGTCACACACAAAAGGGGGTTTTGTTGTATGGTAGGAACATAAAATAGACGTAGAAACAGTGAATTAAATAGTATATTATAACGGCTAAATCCCCTTGGTTCGATTGTTTACAACTCTATCCTTGGTTTCAACATATTAAATTTGTCTCTAATTATTGACTTCCTAATTTGTTAAGAATTAATTAACTATGCGAAAATCAATTTACAGCCCCAGTACCTAAGCCTCTAATTAAGCATTATCAACGTGAGCATGAAACAATAAACAAATTTACACAAACTAAGCATTCATGCACAAAACTTAGTTCTAATTAGTGGGATTAAGCAACCCACAATCAGAAATAGGATAGAAGAAACCAACTGAAAGTAAACAGAAAATGCATTTAGAATAAAACCTCAAGAGTTGTGGTACATTCCAAAAGGGATTTAGTCCAAAAACTTAGCTTTCCATGGAAGGATGAGCTAAAAAAACGAAGAGAAGAAGAAGCAAATTCAATAAATAAAAACCCTAGCAGAATAAAACCGAAAAAAATCCGAAAATGTAATCCCCGAAGTAAAATCGAATTCCACTCCTAAATACCTAAAACATTAAAATGGGCTGAAAACAATGGGCACAAAACCCAAGACGAATTTACAAATAAAAACTTCTAAAATAAAATAAAATCTTCACTTCAACACACATCCTCCACTTATATAATGCCCAAAATGCTCATGGTGCCAAATATGATTTGAAAATGATAATAGATTTAGTTAGGCTAAATAATCTCAAATTAGGGATAATAGTCTAATAAAGTCTAAAACACTAAACCATGTCAAACAAAGTTTAGGCACCAAGATTCATCAACAATGGCAAAATAAGGTTATGAATAGTGGGTAACATATTAGTCATCAGACACCCCTACACTTAACCTTTTCCACTCTTTGGGCAAAATCAAGAAATAAGGCTATACTAATCAGTTTGTATCAAAGTGAGACATGTAAGAAGATCATAGTAACTAGGAAATGCAACACCTAAGAAGATCACATACTTCACAATAAATTCTAGGAAGTGTAAAGAAGTAGGAAAAATCCAACACACAAAGAGTAAACGAATCAATGAATCAAGATATCCATGAACATTATCCAACCATTTCAAGTATGCGAAGAAAATAATCATATGTAGAGGCGAGTCATGACGATGAGAGAACCTCGCAGGATACACTCTCTAAAGTGTTTACACTCATGTGTCTCAGGTTGTAAGTGGTTATAGTCAATGCCCTTCATGAAGAACAAGCACAACCATAGGCTTGACAAGCCTCTAACATCAACATCCAAACATATGCAACAATAGATGAATATGACTTTTCGAGGTTGTAATGGGGCCAATGACAATGTACGAGAAAATATGGGATACGTAGCTAAAAAACAAAGGGAATAGAGTAGCAATGGGTAATAAGTAAAAAGTAAGTAAAAATCAACCCAAAATAAGTATAAGAAATAAAACCTCTACTTCCAATCCTCTTTGCCTCACTCAACCTTTTATTCACTTTTGGTTCTCTTTTTTTTAAAGAAGAAACATAAATTTAAAAGATAGGCATGACCACACTTATGTACACAAATGTATCAACCAATGAGACATAACTAACAATTCACTAGAAAAGAAGAGCAATGCACCCTTACTTACTTTAATACCCATTCCCGAAACAATTTCAAAACTAAAAAAATTCCTAAGGTTAGGACAATCATGGTTTTTCACTAATAAGCTTGTAATGATATAGAGAACAAGGAACATAGTAAAAAGGCTCAAAGGCGCTATCAAAGGATAAATTCATTCAAGGTAAGATTATATGGCTAGTGATTAATTCAAAAGAAATACCTAAACCATTTCAATATGTGCATGAAAAATATTTGATGGCATACATCAATCCATCCATAATTAAGGCTCAAATTCTCAAAAGGGATAAGTCTATCACAATTGCTTCAACCTCTCAATTCTCAAAAGCAACTTGACACACTTAAATGCATGGATTCACAACCCAAGATATCTTGACTTAAATAAAAGAAAGAAAGCATGAGAGAAAATGCCCACTACCTAAGCATAACCTAAAAATCATAGAAAAGCATGCATAAACATAAACCTACGACCTACTCATACGTTAGTCTCCCCTATACTTAAACTACACATTGTCTCAATGCAGCACAATCAGAAGATCCAAACATACATATAAACCAATAGAATTGGACAAGTGCAGTAAAAGTAGAGAAGGAGAGAAAGAAAAATCGTTGATTCATTGAGGTAGGAAAGCAGGTTCAGCCATGGAAATCTCCTCCACAATTGCATCCCTTAAGGAAGTATTTTTTAGGAAAGGCTTGAGGCGATGTCCATTAACCTTGAAGCTCTTATCTGTCGATTCACTTTCGATTTCTACAATACCATAAGGAAACACATTAGTCACAACAAAAGGACCAATCCACCTGGAACAAATCTTACCACTCATGAGTCCAAGCCTGGAGTTATACAACAACACTTTTTGGCCAACCAAAAATTCATTTATAGAAATCAAGCTATCATGGAATCTTTTGGTCTTCTGTTTATAGAACTTAGAGTTCTCATAGGCTTCTACATAGATCTCATCAAGTTCATTAAGTTGGAGATTTCATTCTTCACTAGTTTGATCAATAGCCAAGTTACAAGTTTTCACAGTCCAATACGCATGATGCTCTATCTCTATAAGAAGATGACATGCTTTACCAAAGACAACCCGATAAGGGGACATCCCTATTGGTGCATTGTAAGCAATCCTATGTGCTCAAAGAGCATCTTCATGTCGATTGCTCCAACCCTTTCTGTTAGGCTGCATTATCTTCTCCAAAATCATCCTTATCTATTTGTTTGAAATATCCACTTGCCTATTAGTTTGGGGAGATATAATGTGGAAACTCTACGAACAAACCCATATTTCTTGAACATAGCTTGCATGGATCTATTGCATAAGTGAGTGCCTTGGTCAATAAACAATGGCTCTAGGTTAGGGATTGCAAGGAAAACTGAACTTGTGGGTACCCGCCCGAACACAACCCAAATTTAACGGGTTAATCCCATTGTCATTGGGTTCGGGATTGGGTTTAAGTTTTACTCTATGTTAATTTTCTGGTTTGGGTTCGGGTTTGTTACATGTGGTATCCTACCCCGAACCCACCCCAAACCTGTCCCCAATTTTATTTGACGAGGTAGTGTGTCCTTTGAATTTTATTTACTTGTAATTGGCCCCACTTCTGTGAAGTAATATTTGGATGTTATTTGATATGTCCCACTGCCTTGTGTTGTAATTATGGGCTTGGAGTTTTATGAACATATGATGATCCTGAACTAGATAGGGTCAGTGTTATTTTTATATTTTGGTGCATGTTTCTATTTGTAATGTTTTATGTAAAATATAAATTTATGTTTTTGGATATGTGTTTTGCGTCTATACTTGATCATGTTACTTTTGATTCATCATAAATTGTTCGGATGTTGTTCAACATACTTTTCATGCAGTAGGTATTTAGTTATTTTTTGGGCTCCCGTCGGGTTTGGGTTACAAGAAAATCGACGGGTTAGGGGATGGTATTGTTAATCTCAACCCCGCCAAGTTTGAGTTTCGATTTTAGATTTCGGGTTTAGGTTGGGTATGCATAAACATGAAAGGGTATCACCTGCTCACAAGAAAGGGTATCACTTGCTCTCTAACAACGGGTAAAATAAAAACCTATGTTACTTTGTGGAAACAAGGCGGGGTTGAGAAACATAATCAACATCAAGCAGAATATAATAAAAACCAAAAGAAATAGGAAAGGGACCTATAAAATCAATACCTCAAACATAAAAAATCCCACAAAATATCATAGGTTGTTGAGGCATCTATTGTCTCCAAGAAAGGGTATCACCTGCTCTCTAACACTGGTGACAAGTGCTACAAATATTACATGCATCATTTAAGATGGTGGGGCAATAAAATCTAGAGTCGGGCACCTTTTGTACTGTCCTTCAGGTACTAAGATGTCCATCCACTATAGAGGCATGGCAAAATCTAAGGGCTAACTCAATTTCATGATCGGGGATGCATCTTCTAATCACCTGGTCAGTACTAAATCTCCACAAATAGGGATCATTCCAAACATAATATTTAGAGTCACTCTTAAGTTTGTCAATTTGAGCTCTAGATACAAGTGGCGGAAAAACATATGCAACCAAATAATTCACAATATTCGTAAACCAAGGGTTGGGGAAAGAAACATAAATATTCAAAATTTGTTCATCGGAAAATCATCTCTAATAAGTATCATATCAATAACTCTCTCAATCCTGCTCAAGTGATCACCCACCACATTTTGTACTCCACCCCTATCACGGATTTCATAATCAAACTCTTGGAGAAAGACCATCCATCTAATCAACCTTTACTTGGACTCAGCTTTCTTCAAAAGGAACTTCAAAGCTGCTTTGTCAGTGAAAACAACAGTTCTAGAACCAAATAAATAAGATCTAAATTTATCTATAGCAAGTACAATAGCTAAAAGCTTCATTTCAGTGGTGGTGTAATTTTTTTGTGCATCATCTAAAGTCTTGGAAATATAATAAATCACCCTAGGAAATTTGTCAACCTTTTGAGCAAGCACAACCACAATGTATAATTAGAAGCATCGCACATCAGCACAAAAGGGATTGTCTAATCATGTGCCTAGATAATACGAGTGGTGGTCAAGGCTCTCTTGAAGAAGTCAAATGCCTCTCTACATCTCTCATCAAAATGAAACACCACATCCTTTTGCAATAGGTTGGAGAGTGGAAGGGACTTCTTGCTAAAATCCTTAATGAACCTATGATAGAAACATGCATGACCAAGAAAAGAATGATCATCTTGCGTGTAAGAGGGTAAGGCAATTGTGAAATAACATCTACCTTAGTAAGATATACCCCTATGCCCCTACTAAAGATAACATGACTAGAAATATGTCATGCTCTACGATGAAATGACACTTCTCATAATTAAGAACAAGGTTAGTTTCATTGCATTTGTGCAAAACTCTATCCAGACTATCCAAACATGCATCAAATTAAGATCCATAAATAGTAAAATTATCCACAAACACCTCTATACAACTCTCTAAAGAATCATAAAAGTTCTCACCATACACCGCTGGAATGTACCAGGTGTGTTGCATAGGCCAAAGGGGCAGGTGAATGTAGTCGCCTCCTGATCCTCAGGAGCAATATGAATCTGAAAGTACTAAGGAAAACCATCAAGAAAATAGTAATGGGATTTACCTGCTAAGCGCTAAAGCATCTGATCAATAAAAGGCAAAGGAAAGTGACCCTTTCGTGTTGCTAAATTGAGCCACCTATAATCAATATAGACTCTCCAAATGTTTTACTCTATGGTAGGAATCAACTCATCCCTCTTATTTCTCACTACTTTAATTCTTGTCATCTTTAGAACCACCTGAACTGGGCTCATCCAATGACTATCAGAAATGGGATATATGATCCCAGCTTGTAGAAGCTTGGTGACCTCTTTCTTTAGAACAACAAGGGTCACTGGATTGAGTCTCCTTTATGGTTGTCTCACTGGTTTAGCTTCATCCTCTAAGAGTATTATATGCATGCACATGGATGGGTTAATACAAGGAATGTCATCTAAGGTCCAACCAATGGCCTTCTTGTGCTTCTTCATCACTTGCAGCATCTTTTCCTTTTGATCGGCATGAAGGGACATGGAAACAATGACATGGAGCTTCTCATGATCCTCTAAGTAAGCGTACTTGAGGTTATCAGTTAAATTTTTAAGCTTCAATATAGGTGCTAGCAGAACAAACGAAACCAAACTAGCAGACACAGATTATGCAGCCTGCACCTGAACCAGTAAATCAGATTTTTGTATGATTCTTGCAGCAATTGGGTTAGTGCAATGTGACTCTATAACATTTGAATCAATAAAAATATCCAAAAACTCATCAATACAAGAACTACATATTTCAGAATCAGTGCATGCTTGACAAGCGTATGAGTCTGTCAATGATCGAGAATCAAAATCATGAAGAAAATTAGAGATATGCTCATTCGTTAACTCGTCAAGCAAATCAAAATGAAACACAGAATGGTCCTCGGATGCATGCTTCATAGCATCAAAAATATTAAACCATACCACAATATTGCCAAATTCCATAGATAGTGATCCAACGTGGACATCTATCTTTATTCGGGTTGTCCTTAAAAATGGCCTCCCCGAAATAATAGGAATTGTGTTACGGGAGGATCCCTCTTTGATATCAAGTATGTAAAATTCAGCAGGAAAAATAAGTTGACCAACGTGAACCAAGACATCCTCTATCAAGCCAACAGAGTGGGAATTATTCCTATTTGTTAATTGTATCACCACACTGGTAGGTTGCAAAGGTCCAAATGAAAGACACATAAAAACAGACATAAGCATAATATTAATTGAAGCTCCTAAATCTAGCATGACATTCTCAAATTTGTTATTACCTATGATCAAGATAAAGTAAATGCCCATTGGTCCTTATACTTTTCAGGAATGTGAGGAACATGTTTACCTATGAATGCAGAAACATTTCTTCCCATGTTGATCCTCTCATTACCTTTTAGCTTCCTTTTGTGAGTGCACAACTCCTTTAGAAATTTTGCATAACTTGGAATATGCTTGATGGCATCAAGTAGAGGTATGTCCACCTCTACCTTTCTAAATGTCACAAAGATCGTCTACCTCTTCCATCTTCTTGCTTGGAATGACTTTTGGGGGAAATTGAAGAGGAATGGAATATGGTTGTTGTTCAACACTTGAAGAGGATTCACTTGCATGAATTTTTTTACTAGTGTTCTCAGTCTCTTCTAAAATAGGGTGCTTCCTCATTTTACAACTTGGTCATCTTCTTTTTCAAAGTCAAGATCTAGTGTGGGTATAGGTACTTCAATCTGCTTTCCTGTCCTTAGGGTGATGGCACTCACATTCTTTGGGTTAACCATAGTTTGGGAAAGTATCTTGTCAGAATTTTGAGATTGCAATGTGTTCAATGAAGTAGCCATCTGTCTCATTTGGGTTGTTAGATTGTGAATGAAGGACTCTTATCTTTGAATGGAAGCTCTAGTTTCTTGTTGGAACTGCATGTTTTGCCATGTCATTTGCCTCACCAATTATTCCAATGAAGGCTCACTAGGTCAAGGTGGAGGTGTATGATTATTAATCACTTATTGTTGCCTCTATTGTTAGATTTAAGGGGGTACATATGGTCTAATTTGTCCATCATTGTTCTTAAATGGTCCTTGAGGAGATTGTGAATGATCAAACCACTTGATATTTGGATGATTTCTCCAACCATGGTTATATTTGTTTGATGACAGATCATAATTATGTTGTTGCCGAGGTCTGTTATTGTAAATGTTTGCAGCATAAGCCTTAGGACGGTCACCAGTTTTAGACTCTAGCAGAGAAGAAACAATATCAGTGTAATGATCATTTAGGTTCAAATTCCACAATCTCGTGCAAGTGGAGGTTTCTGCTGATTCATGGAAATTGAGTGACCAAGCTAGTAAGAGAATCAATTTTTTTCTTAAGCTTGTCGCGTTACTACATCTATCCCAACATCATGAACATCTTTAACAATTATATCATCACTACTCCTTGCATTAAATTGTTGAGTTGGAAGCCATCTTTTCAATCAAACTTTTGGCTCCAAAAGAGGCCATATCTGCAAGTGCACCTCCATTAGCAGCATCAATAATGCTTATCTCCACATTGTTCAGACCCTCGGAGAAATATTGAAGGATGAGTCGCTCAAAGATCTGGCGATGGGGGCAGCTTGCACATAGTCTCTTGAATCTCTCCTAGTACTCATATAAACATTTTCCATGTTGCTGCTTAATTTCTGAAATATCTTTTCTGATTGTAGTGGTCCTGGAGGCAAGGAATAATTTTTCAAGGAACACCATTTTCAGGTCATCCCAACTTGTAATGGATCCAGGAGCCAATTAATACACCTAATCCTTTGTAGGGCCTTCAAGACAATGAGGGAAGGCCTTCAAGCATATGTGATCCTCTTTAACACCATGAAACTTAGGTTACAAATGTTTTAGTCAAATTTTAAGCACCTATGGCACATCCTCATTAGGATACTGGATACACAAGTTTTCACATGTGAAATCAGGTGTAGTTAGCTCCCTTACTGTCCTCTCACATGGACCTGGAGGAGGTGGTTGAGCCATATTTTCATAATGCACAAAATCACTATATGCAACAAAATGCACAAAAGCAGAATTAGTATTAGTATCAGCTAGAATAACATTATCAAAAGAATCACTATCTAAAGATAAACTCCTATTTTGTCTAACTAACCTTTGACATGTTCTATATATTTTAGGATTTATTGGATGCAAAGAGCCTGGATTTCCCCTAGTCATGCACTACATGCAACAATAACAACCAGACAGAGCAGAAATGGAAATTCATGTTAAAATTGAGTAAACAACCAAAACGTTGTATCAATAACACCCTAAAATCATAGAAAACAATCACACACAAAATACCAAGAGAAAATTCAAAGCCTAACTAATTTAATGGAACAAGACAAATTCAAGACAGATTCAAAATAAGACTTAAAAAATAAAAAAGAAACATAAAAAAATGTTTTTTTTTTATTTTCAGAGGGAATTTTCAGATATAGCGTGGAAATTCTAATATAATAGATTTTCTAGCCCAAAAGCATATAAAATATGTAAAATTCTGATAAACGGTTCAAAAGTTATGGCCAAGAGTACTATTCAGCAAATATTATTCACAAATTTTTGTATCTCACAACCAACAGCAAGGTGAGTGACTTGGTGCATATAGCATTCAACATGTGATGAAAGAAGTTGGAAAAAAAGTTTCACACAAAAATTCTACCCACAACTATATTAACAAGCACTCACAAAATCAATCAGCATGCAATATGACTAATCAGAACAACACAGTGAAGAATGAACATGCAGATTTTTGAAGCTAAATAGAATGACTATTCTAAAATACTACATGGATGAAGATATGAATAACTAAACTATATTGTACTACTAATTATACTATTACTACTACTAAGAAGTGATTCCTAGGTTGTTTTCCGAGGAATATATCTCAAGCAAAGGTTGAAACACCTTATACATTCGCACACAAAAGGCTGGTTTGTTGTATGGTAGGAACATAAAACAGATGCAGAAACAATGAATTAGACAATAAATTAGACATTAAATTAAAATGGCTAAATCCCTTAGGTTCGATTTTTCACAACTCAATCTTTGGTTTCAACAAATTAAATTCTTCTCTAACTATTGACTTCCTAATATGTTAAGAATTAATTAACTAAACGAAAATAAATTCACAACCCCATTACATATGCCTCTAATTAAGCATTATCAACATGAGCATGGAATATTTAACAAATTTACACAAACTAAGCATTTATGCATAAAACCAATTTATAATTGGTGACATTAAGCAAACCATAATCAGAAAGAGGATTAAAGAAACCAACAGAAAAGAAACATAAAATGCATTATGAACAAAACCTCAAGAGTTGTAATACATTCCCAAAGGAATTTTATCCATAAACTTAGCCTTCCATGGAAGGATGAAGCAAAAAACAAAGAGAATCAGAAGCATATGCAATAAAGAAAATCCGTAGGAAAGTAAAACTGAAAACGCTCCCAAAATATAATTGAAAGTGCAAAGTGTCAAGGATTGCACTAGCAATGTTTTTCCTATATTTTGATGAAGACAAGGAATTAGTTAAAGATTCAAGATGTCTCAATAATCAACATGCCTAGAACTCATTGGTCATATCTAGACTAGGTTATATTAATAGTGTTATATTTCTAAGTAGTCTGAGATGTGTGCCTTAGTTATTGAGTTTGGGTTAGATAAACCTATATGCAAGTCTCACAAGCCATTAATATTGACATATCATATTCATGAGGCATATCATCTAGTTTATTATATGTTCATGCATTAATCATACATGTTATATGTGCATATTAGGCATAATATAATTGCTAAAACATGTATAGGAGTCAAGCATAAGATATAAGTAGTTTACCATTTAATCACGCTTTGATATATGTTGGTTAATTGATTTATGTAGTGACTTAATCAATTAACATGTCTATTTTATGTTATAACTGTTTTATGTTTTAACTATGTAACTGAAAATAACGGTTTGAATGGTCAAATCTGTTTTGTATAACTTCTGGCAAATTGCAGAAACATGTAGCATTGCATATTATTGTTTAAGAACCATTAAAGAGCAAATTGTCATGACTTACTATATAATAGGCATAAGAGAGGTGCATGTGTGAGAAAGAGAGATTAACATGCTTAGTTGATATTGTTTGTGGTGTATTGCATGTTATTTTCATGTGCTTAATCTCATTCATTCTTTCTTGCATGTTCGTGCATTCTTTTTAAAGATTTTAAGAGAAATATTTTGTGTTATATGTTTTGTATTAACTCACATACATGCATGAAGGCTTGTGTTACTTGGGTGTGGGTTAATCTATGAGTTTTCATTGTTGTAATTTGAGCATTTTAGTGCTTAGTAAAACTTTGTTTTTGTATATTGTTTTGTACTTTAGGTTTAGTCTCTTGGTGTCTTACCACCATTGAGATTGAGTGAGTCTTCACCAAGGCTTGAAGGTCTTGAATTTAGAGCGAGAATCTTGGTTGGGGCTGGATCACGAGAAATGTTTTCTCTGGCGAGAGGGATAGTCAAACCAAGGTTAGAGGTTCTCGAAATTCAAGAAAAAATCGTCTAGAGTCTTGTAATTGAATTGGTGTATGTGACAATACAAAATTTTCAATATAGTGAAGAGAAATCTCCCAATATTATAAGGGGACGCATGGATGTAGTTTGTAAGTGGACCCGCAAACGAACCAGGATAAAAACCATTTCTGCAAGTTGTGCTCAATCTCTTTTATAATTCAAACTATTTTAATTCGTGTTTAAAGCTGATATTTTGCATACTGATACTTTGCTATATCCTTGTTAAATGCACATAAAAATATTTGTTGTATCTCTGCTTGTTTGTTGGTAAATAACTGTGCATGAAGTTGATCTGGTAATTTTGTTTTTGTTTCGTGTTAATCGATTAAGCCCACTGGTTAATCGATAACCTTGGCTATTTTCCAGAATTGGGTTTTTGTGCGAGAAGCGGTAATTGATAACCGCCACACCTATTCAACCCCCCCCCTTCTAGGTGTGTCTAGACCACTTATACATAACAAGTGGTATCAGAGCTAGTATGATGTGCTAGCTCAACCGTATCCACGTGATCCTAAAGGGAAGTAAATGGGTTCCACCAACCCCTTTGGCGGTGATGGCGCATCCATTAACCGCCCTCCTGTATTGAATGGCGAGGGATACGCCTACTGGAAAGTCCGGATGAAGATTTTTATTGAGGCCATTGATTCAGATATTTGGGAATTCGTAATCAATGGGCCATTCGTCCCACTTCACTTGGTGGATGATGAACCGAAAGAAAAACCTAAAAGCTTGTGGACCGATGAGGAGCACAAAGGGTTCAGTATAACCTACACGCTAAGAATATAATTACATCGGCCCTATCATATGACGAATTCTTTCGGGCATCTCATATCAAAGTGCCAAGGAGAGGTAGGACACTTTACAAGTGACTCACGAGGTCAAACTTGCCAGACTGAATGCCTTGACACATGAATACGAATTATTTTGTATGTTACCAAGTGAATCATTAACGATATGCAAAAACGATTCACTCATATTGTAAATAATCTTGCTGCCCTTAATACAATTTTTACCAAAGGAGAACTTACTAACAAAGTTTTACGCTGTCTTAATAGGAGGTGACAACCTAAAGTAACTGCGATTATGGAATCCAAGGACCTTGATTCCATGCCTTTGGCGACTCTATTCGGAAAGTTTCAAGAGCACGAGATGGAGCTTGGACGCCTGACCCTGCATGAAGAGTCAGACCGGAAGAAGAAAGGCATATCTCTTAAAGCTACAAAATCAGAACCTACTAAAGAGATAAATAATGATGACTCTGACTCTAACATTCGGAAATTCTTGAAGAAGAAAGGAGGTTTCAAGCATTTTCAAAAGAAAGAGGCGCGAGAATCAACAAGAAAAGGCAAGAATAAAGAGCGTTTCACTTTCCATGAATGTGGTAAGCCAAGACACATGAAATTTCAATGTCTCACTTACTTAAAGAAGGTTGATTAAAAAAAGAGCACTCCCCGGGACTTCAAATTGAAGAAAGCTTACATTTTCTGGGGTGTACCGGAGGAAGAGACGACATCAAGCACCTTGGATGAAGAGGAGGTCGCCAAGCTATGCCTAATGATAATAACAGATTAGGCTTGTGGATCAGGTAATACAAAGGATGCTGATAATGAGGTATATTCTGACACATCATCCTCTTCTGATGATTCTCCTTCATATGAGATTTTATATGATGTTTATGTCGAAATGCATGAAGAACGAAAGAAATTAGTTAGAATTAGTACTGATAGAAAAAGGGTAATTTTGATAAATGATCAAAAAATATTACAACTACAAAAAGAATTAGATGAGTTGGTCTGGTAATTATGTTTCTGTTTCGTGTTAATCGATTAAGCCCACTGGTTAATCGATTACCTGGCCTATTTTCCAGAACTGGGTTTTGGTACGAGAATGGTAATTGATATCCGCTACACCTATTCAACCCTCCACCTCTAGGTGTGTCTAGAACACTGATACATAACAGTAATCCCCAAAGTAAAACCGTATTCCACTCCTAAGTAACTAAAATAGAAAAATGGACTGAAAACATTAGGCATAAAAACCAAGACAGATTGAAAAATAAAAACTTCTAAAATAAATTACAATTTAAACTTCAGCACACATCGTCCACTTATATAATGCGAATAATGCCCTTGGTGCCAAATATGATATGAAAATGATAATAAATTTAATCAAGCTAAATAATCACAAACTAACTCATATTGGGAATAATAGTTTTTAAAGTCTAAAACATTGAACCATGTCAAACAAAGTCGACTAGGTACCAAGAATCATCAATAATGGTAAAATAAGGTTATAAATAGTGGCTAACATATTGCTCATCACCTAGATTAAAGAAGAATCCCTTCAAAGGGAATTCAGAAAAGAGGACCGCAAGACAGTCTGACATAGCATGGAAGGACAATGACACAAGTTCAACCTTAGAACCAGAAAATGAAGAACATGCTCATCTTTCTTTAATGGTATCTCATCGTTTTGATGATGAGGAGGTAAGTCAAACTAAACTTTTAGATAAACCATTTTTTCTGAATTATAAAATGCATTTAATGAATTACATAGTGAATATCTCAAACTCTCCAAACTTTTTTTAAAACAAAAAAATGAGTTAGACGTATTCAGAAACAAACCTTCTTCTTATTCATATTGCGTTATTCTTGAAAATAAAGTTTCTACTTTGAGTCTAGAACTCAAGAACCTAAAAAAGAGTAGCAAGAACATGAATAATATTTTGAAAATTTAGAGACACTCCACCAACCGTAGAGGTGTTGGTTTCTTAAAACCTTCTTCACATAAAAAATGATACAAATCAAAAAAAATGTATCCCTACTCATGATATGTTCAAATCAAAACCAAGGATACAAAAGCATTAACCCATTTGCACTTATTGTAAGAACCATGGGCATACACCTAACACTTGCATGATTAGAAAACATGGTGTACCTCTAGGATGTTTTAAATTGATAGAGAAAGGTGTTAACCCTCTAGAACTTAAAATGAATTGGGTACCTAATACCACTTAACCAGTTTAGCAAGAATATTTGGGAGCCGCCTATGATTTATGGTACTTGGATAGTGATTACACAAAACATATGATGGGCGATAAAGGAAAGTTCTTTGTCCTAACTCCAAGGGACAAGGGCTATGTCACCTATGGTGATAACAATAAAGGATTAATTCTTGGAGTTGGTAGAATCGGGAAGTGACATTCTACTATAATAGAAGGAGTTCTATATATTGAAGGACTCAAACACAACCTACTTAGTATAACTCAACGTTGTGACAAGGGGTTCCATGTGGCATTCTATGCCGACATATGCATCATTGAAAGTAAGGTATCCGAAAACTCTAAACTTGCTGGTAAGAGAATTAATAACATCTACATGATTGCTTTAAATGATTATTTTCTTCCATTGAGTGTTTAGCTGTAAATGATCATGATGCATGGCTATATTATAGGAGAATTTCTCGTATTCATATGGATCATTTGGACACAATGATTAAGAAATATATGGTTGTTGGTTTACCTAACATGAAGTTTTTTGAAGACAAACTATGTAGTGTTTGTCAAAAAGGTAAACAAAAAAAATCTTCTTTCAAACCAAAGCATATGGTTTCTTCTAATAGACCATTGTAATTACTACACATTGACTTTTTTGGCCCCTCACGGACCACAAGTTTTGGTGGTAACTACTATGCTCTTGTGAAAGTAGATGACTTTCAAGATACACTTGGACTCTATTCTTGGTACACAATAATGAGGCATTTAATTCCTTTAGAAAATATGATAAGAGAGTACAGTATGAAAATTCCTTGAAAATCGCTACTATATGAAGTTATCATGTGGGAGAATTTCAAAATGTTTCTTTTGAGAAATTTTGTGATGATCTTGATGTTGTAGCCTGTACCATGTTGAATGAGACTAATCTCTTAAAGTACTTTTAGAATGATGCAGTTAGTACGGCTAGTTATGTTTCCAACCGAGTTTTAATAAGTCCAATTCTAAAGAAAACCCCTTATGAACTCTTCAAAGGTAGAAAACCAAATATTTCTAACTTGCATGTGTTTAGTTGTAAATGCTTTGTGCTTAACAATGGTAAGGATAACTTAGGTAAGTTTGATGCAAAAGTTGATGCAGGAATTTTCCGTGGCCATTCTATTATAAGGAAAGCTTTCAGAATTTTCAGAAGAGAACATTAGCTATGGAGGAATCCATTCATGTAACTTTTGATGAGACTAATCCATCTATGGAAGATAATTTCATTGTTGATGATGATGACTAACCTAGTTCTTCTTTAGAAAAATCCATTACTGAAGCAACAACCAACATATAGCAATTGAAAATAGATGATGCTCATTGTTTCATAATAAGATCATATTCACTATGATTTACCTAAAGAATAGAAAACCAACTGATATCATCCTCTTGACAACATCATTGGTAGTATAAGTAAGGGAGTTATGGCTCGCCTAAATTTGAGTGATGTTTGTCTAAACAAGGCCTATGTTTCTCAAGTTAAACCATCCAAGATTGATGATGAAATCGAGGATGAGCACTAGATTCTTTCTATGGAAGAAGAAATTAACTAGTTTGAAAGAAACGAAGTATGAGAACTTGTTCCTAGACCTAAGGATAGGCATGTTACAGGAACTCATTGGGTCATCTGAAATAAGTCAGATGAAAATGGTATTATCATAAGAAATAAAGCAAGACTAGTGGCCAAGGATATAACCAAGAAGAAGGTATAATAAGCTCCACGTGCATGGTATGACCGTCTAACGAGCTTTTTACTTGATAAAGGCTTTACCAAAGGAAAGGTCGACAATACATTATTTATTAAGAAAATAGATCATCATACTCTACTTGTTCAAATATATGTTGATAATATTATTTTCAGTTCTACTAATGATCTTTTGTGTGGTGATTTTGGTAAAATAATGCAAGGGGAGTTTGAGATATCCATGATGGGAAAGTTGAATTACTTTCTTAGACTACAAAAATGAACAACTCAAGGATGATATTTTTGTAAGGCTATCTAAATATTCGAGAGATTTGCTGTTTGGAAATGGATGACTACAAACCAATTGCCACTCCTATGGGTTTTGGAACATACGTTGATACTGACGAAGCTGGAAAATGTATCGATATCTCTAAGTATCAACGTATGATTGATTTCCTACTTTATCATTCTGCAAGTAGACCTAGCATCATATTTAGTGTTTGTCTTTGTGCACATTATCAGTCAATACCGAAATATTCATATCTTAATACCGTTAAAAGAATAATATAATATCTTAAAGGCACACCTGATGTGAGACTATGGTATCCAAAAGGAAGTCTACGTGACTTGGTGGGATACTCGGATTCCGATTTTGCTGGATGCAAATCTGAGAGGGAAAGTACAAGTGGTACTTGTCATATTCTAGGAAATTCACTAGTCTCATGACCTTGTAAGAAGGAAGCATGTGTTTCTCTAAATACTACTGAGGCAGTACATAACAACAGGTAGTTATTGCACCCACGTGTTGTAGCTCAAGCAATAATTACGAGATTATGGCTTGGACTTAGGATGCATTCCTTTGAAATATGATAATACTAGTGTTATAAACCTCACAAAGAATTCGATGATGCATTCCTGAATCAAACAAATTGATATAAGGCATAACTTCCTTAGGGACCATGTCCAAAAGAATGATGTACTCTTGGAATTTGTTGATATACAAGACCAGTTAGTAGGCATCTTCACTAAACCTTTGGCTAAAGAACCATATTATAAAATTAGATGAGAATTGGGCATACTTGATGAAGCTTCCTTATCCTAAACATGTTTATATGGTTATATGTTTGCTTCATTATGATTATCTCATACCTATTTATGCTCATACTTGTTTAAAATTGCTTCAATTGTATATTTTAGGGGTATCAGACATCATATAGCCTGAAATTTTCAAAAATTGAAGACTGTAACTCATTACACCTTTGAGTAACTAGTTATTATGAAACAATGAGGAATGGTAATCGATCACACCAGAGAGTAACTAGTTACACTATCTTGAATTTTGAAAAACTGGGCAATTTTAAATTTTGTAACTGATTACTCTATTTTCAGTAACTGATTACATTGGGTGGTATTTAAGGAAATTACCCCATTTTTCAAACTTCATCTTTCTCATTCAAACCTCTTCAAACCATGGTAAACCCCCACAACCTCGAAAAACCTCCATTTTCAACCATTTTTTAGTGATTTTTGAATCTATTCATATCACATTTTCACTTCTAAATACACTACAACCATTTTTTCTTCATGTTTAGTGCTCAAAATCAAAAACCCCCAAATCTCACAAAACCTAAATTTTTCAAACTTCGTTTTCATGCCTTCTACATCAAAAGCCAAGAAGCAATGTACCAATGTGACTCAAAGATGTCAACTAACCTCTTTCGAGGCTAATCCATTGGATTTGGCATGACTTCTTGCTAATGAGGAACAATGCAAAGTGTTACTCCAAATAAATTGGGGCGCCAGCTGTCGCGACCCATTTTTCAGTTGCAAGAATGGCTCTACGACTATGTTCAAAGAGCATTTTCTGCAAAGACACATCTTTGCTCCCAAGTTTGGTATGTTACACTATTTTGAATCCAATGATTTCATTTTCCCCACCCTTCATATGTAACAAAACCTATTTGATTTCTATGAAATGCATTTTGCCTACTACCCTGAACTTGTGAGGGTATTTTATTACAACTTGACAATTAAGAAGAAAAAAATTTTCTCCTATGTCAAAGGCAAGGAAATTGCCATAGAATTTACAACCTTGAGTTTAATTTGCGGTAACATGCCTTTCATAGGAACAATTGTGGAATTAGGCTTTCAATGTGACTTAGTAGGGTATAACAAAAAGGATTTCTACTACTCTATGTATAGATATTCCAAGAGGAAAATTGAAGTGTATAAGCAAAAGGCCATAGTTACAAAGATGTTCTCTTTGCTGGTAATCTAAACCAAGAAGATTGTTTTCTTCTTTACTTTCTTAGTTATGTTATAGTTCCAAAATTTTCAAATCATTCGCAGCTTAGTGATATGGAACTACAATTGATGTATGTTATTAAGCATAATGTTCTAATTAACTAAACTTTGATGGTAATGAGACATATGTGGACTTTTAGAGATGTTCATCGACCATTGTCTTATGCAATCATCATAACTGCCGTACTTGAGCATTTTGGTGTGTCGAATGTTGGGGGTCCAAGATCCTACTCGACGCTCGGGATAATAAAAATAATGTGGATGTGATCCATAAGATGGGATTATTTTGAGATAACACCAATATGATTTATAGTCACCATAGTGACCATCAAACTTCTCCTTTAGAAAATCCCTCTTCTGACCCTCCTACACAACAACGCTCTCCATTCCATGCTAAGTCATCTTTATCTGGTTCCATGCCTTCTAATCAAATGTTCCTGGATGAGTTATTCTCACATCGAGGCTACATCACCACAAGGATGGATGCTCTTGATGCTGCAAATCAACAAGTCCAAGTGGAACTTAGACGATTGTCGAATCGATTATATTATATGGATTTGGACGATGAGCATGTTGAGACATAATCTTAGAGTAGTTGCATCTAGGATTTGCTTAGTTTGTCTCTTTTGATGTTGTGGATATTGAACTTGTTGATTTTTTGTTGACATTTGTTTAAAATGTTATGTATGAACTGATTTTGCTTTATTTTCAAATTATTTCATCATCTTATGGCATTTACAATTATTGAGTTCATCCTTGGTTATTCTCACATTGGCTTCAAAATTAAGTCAAAATGTTATCTTCTTACCCTTTTGGTAAATATGTGCATATATTGTGCTATAAACTTGGTTTTCCCTTCTTTTGATGAATTCAAAATGGGGAGAAAATTGGAGATTGTATTTTTCATATAAATCATTTCAGGCATATACTTAAAAACAAAGGGGAATATACAAGATAAGGGGGCATACAAGTCAATCATATCAAAATCAT
The DNA here is from genome assembly GCF_001865875.1 of Lupinus angustifolius. Classification (NCBI taxonomy): domain Eukaryota; kingdom Viridiplantae; phylum Streptophyta; class Magnoliopsida; order Fabales; family Fabaceae; genus Lupinus; species Lupinus angustifolius. The sequence goes on along the minus strand of NW_017727367.1, from coordinate 662,094 downwards.
TTAAAGTATGTTGATCTTAGAAAACTACAATTTTAACATCAAAAATGGGGAAGATTGTGAAGAATGTCTTGCTCCTGACCTTAGCATAGTTTTGATGAAGACACTAAGACCACAAAAAGAAGAAAAAGGAAGAAGAAAAAGAAGATCAAGCTTCAAGGCAAATAGATTTTAAGTCTTCAATAGGTACTTCTATCCTTTAACGCTAAGCATGTTTAGTAAACAATGCTAAAAAAGATGTTAAAACTATTTTGAATGAAATCGGAAAACTTTTAGACAATTTGAAACAATTGTCAAAATGCTAAGTAACGTGTTACTTGACCTGAGTAACAGGTTGCTAGACCTAGGTAACATGTTACTTGAGCTATGTAACAATGAGTAATAGGTTACTAGGACTGTATAACAGGTTTCCTAACTAATAAACAGTTACCCAGCAAAAATGACATGGTGTAACCGATTACTGTAAAGCAGTAACTGATTCTTGACGTTGGCACGGTTTTGATGAAGACACCAACATCACAAAAAAGAAGTAAAAAGGAAGAAGACTATGAAGACATAGAAGTTCAAGCTTCAAGAAAATGAGAGTCTAACTCTTCAATAGGTTCTTCTATCCTTATACTCAATTTATATTTAGTAGTAATGCTCAAAGAAATTAAAAGGAACTTCAAGATTATTTTTGAAAGAATCAGAAAACTCTTGAATCATTTTCAAAATGCTAAGTAATATGTTACTTGACATGCGTAACAGATTACTAGAACTACGTAACAGGTTACCTGACTAAGAAAATAGTTACCAAAAGTATAACTGACACATGTAACTGATTGCTACATGGCAATAATCAATTACATGGCTGGACAACAAGCTTTAGTAATCGATTACACCCTCGTGGTAATCGATTACACAAAGTTGTTGCAACCAGTTTTTCAAATTAAAATGAAGAGTTTTCATCCAAAGTGAGTGGGTTTCAACTACAATCGTGTCCCAACTTCTGAAAGGATATCATGGTTGATTGGAAGCCTAGTTAAAGGCCTTGGAACGTTCACACAACATACAACTTTCATATCATTAACTCACTTGCTTCTCAAAACTATCTCAAACAAATTTATGCACTTTACTTGCAACTTTTTTCCAAACCTTCAGATTTTCTGAAGTTGCTTCAAGTTCAAAGTTCTAAAGTTTTTTTTATACATTTTAGGGCATTTCTTTACTAAGTATATTGAGATAAAAAAGGATTGCAAGTTATAGCATTGTCAAACTTGTAAAGGCAATCATGTCGTTGATATATTCTTCATCATGTTGTTAACTTTTCATCACAAGGGTGTGGTGAGAAGGAGAAAAGAGTTCACTTGGAAGGTTGTTTTCCAGGGATAGATATTTGTGAGTGTGTCGGGTATAAGGGTCTCAGGGAGAGAATTTGTAATGACAACTCAAAGTATCTAGTGGAAAAATCTTTTGTCTGGCAAGAGTACTGGATGTAACCTTTGGTGGACAAGAAGGTGAACCAATGTAAAAAATATATGTGTACTCTTCTTCTACTCCATTCTTGTGGTTTCATTTATGCTTTAACTTGGTTGATTTCTACATCAACATTCTGTTGCACAAACACTTTGATATCACAGTAGAAAAATTGATCATTTCTCCCAACAACTAATTCACTCCCCCTCTTAGTTGTCATCTAATACTTACATTTGGTATCAGAGCTTATTTTTGGTAAATTACACTTAAACCAATCATACTTCACAGATGGCCTCTAGATCATTTTTGGGAGAAGGTTCCAACATCAATCGCCCTCCAAGCTTCGTTGGAGAATGCTATGAGTTCTGTAAAATGAGGAGGAAAATCTTTAAAGAGGCTCAAGACCTGGACATATGGAATGCGATTGAGGCCACCTTATGAACCTTTCACAGTTGTTAATGGTGTAAGGGAAGTAAAACCAAAATCCTCTTGGAATGATGAAGATTAGAAAAAAGTACAATATGATCTCAAAGCTAAGAACATTCTCACTTCAGCCCTTGGCATTGACGAGTTCTTTAGAGTATCAAATTGCAAATCCACTAAGGAAATGTGGGATACTCTAGAGACCACTCATGAAGGAACTGAGGAAGGGAAGAGGTCTAGACTTAGTAATCTCTCCCAGGAGTATGAAATGTTTCTTATGAAGCCTAGATAGAAAATATTAGATCTCCAAAAGAGATTTACTCACCTCACAAATCATCTAATTACACTTGGTAAGGTACTATCAAATAGTGAGTTGAACTTTAAAGTTCTAACATCACTTACAAGACAATGGCAACCCAAGGTGACAACCATCTCCGAAAAGAAAAGTCTATCAAATATTTCTTTGGCCTTTCTCTTTGGAAAGATGCAAGAACACGAGTTGGAACTACGCAAACTTGAACAGCATGAAGAACAAGAGAAAAGAAAGAACATTTCTTTTAAAGCAAAAGCTGAGGTATATGAATCCTTAGAAGATGAATTAGAAAAGGAGGACATGGAAGACATGAGCATGTTGGTAAAGAAGTTCAGCAAGTTCCTTAAAAGAAACAAAAGTGGCAAAGATGGACAATCAAGAAGATTCACCAAAAACAATGACTCCAAATGAATTGGACCCGATTTTCGGTTGGAAGACCAGCTCTGCAATTCAATGAAGTTCCCCCTTCAAATAAAAACTTCAATTGTTTTGAATGTAGAAAACCTGGTCATATGAAGATGGAATATCCTACACTAAAGAGGAATATTTTCAAGCCAAAACCTTAAAAAAAGACCAGCAGACGGGCTTACATTGCATAGGAGGATAATGACACACGTTCCACTTTAGAACTAGAAAATGAAGAGCAAGCTCATCTCTCTCTAATGGCGTCTCATCATTCTGATGATGATAAGGTAAGTGAAACTGAACTATTAGATAAGCCATCATTTTCTGTATTACAAAATGCTTTTAATGAATTCCATAGTGAATATGTCAAACTCACCAAAATCTGTTTTAAACAAAAGAATGAGATTGACGCATTCTGAAATAAACCTTCTTCTTGTTGTCCAAATTGTATTGCTCTTGAAAATAAAGTTTATACTTTGAGTCTTGAACTCAAACGTCTAAACAAGAGTAGTATAAACTTGGATAACATGTTGAAAATGCAAAGACACTCCACCGACCGCACAAATCTTGGTTTTTCCAAACCTTCTTCATATAAGAAAAAGGAAGTGTCTACACAAATAAATTCTCAACAGCAAAGTATTCACACTCATCATGTTTCTAAATCTAAAACTAGGATACAAAAGCATCAACTCATTTTCACTTACTGTCAAAATCATGGGCGTACACATAATACTTGCATGATTAGAAAATATGGTGTACCCCTAGGACGTTTTCAATGGATAGAGAAAGGTGCTAACCTTGTAGGACAAAACTAATTTGGTTACCTAATATTACTTAACCTGTTTTACAGGAATATTTGGGAGCCGCCAGCGATTTATGGTATTTGGATAGCGGCTGCTCAAAACATATGATGGACGACAAAGGAAAGTTCTTTGTTCTTACTCCAAGGGATAAAGGCTACATCACATATGGTGACAACAATAAAGGAAGAATTCTTGGAGTTGATAGAGTCGAGAAGCCACCTTCTACTACAATAGAAGGAGTCCTATACGTTGAGGAACTCAAGCACAACTTACTCAGTACAAGTCAACTTTGTGACAAAAGGTTCCATGTGGCTTTCTATCCCAACAAGTGCATCATATATAGTAAGGTATCCAAAAACTCTAAACTAATTGGTGAGAGAATAAACAATATTTATATGATTGCTTTAAATTATTCTTCTCTTCCCATTAAATGTTTAGCTATTAATGATCATGATGCATGGTTATGACATATGAGAATTGCATATATACATATGGATCATTTGAATAAACTAATCAAGAAATATTTAGTTGTTGGTTTATCCAATATGAAGTTTGTTACAGAAAAACTAAGTAGTGCTTGTCAAAAGGATAAATAAACAAAAACTTCTTTCAAACTAAAGCATATGGTTTCTTCTGATAGACCATTGCAGTAACTAAATATGCACTTATTTGGCCCCTCTTGGACCAAACATTTTGGTGGTAACTATTATGCTCTTGTGATAGTACACGACTTTTCAACATACACTTGGACTCTATTCTGGGTACATAAGAATCATGTGTTTAATGCCTTTAGCAAATATGCTAAGAGAGTTCAAAATGAAACATCCTTGAAAATCGCTGCTATAAGAAGTTATCATGGGGGAGAATTTCAAAATGCTTCTTTTGAGGAATTTTATGATGATAATGGTATCACTCACAATTTATATGCTCCTAGAAACCATAACAAAATGGTGTTGTAGAGAGAAATAATAGATCTTTGAAAGAACTAGCACGTACATTGTTAAATGAAACTAATCTCTCAAAATACTTTTGGGCTGATGCAATTAGTACGGCATGCTATGTTTCCAACCGAGTTTTAATAAGACCTATAAAGAAAACCCCCTATGAAATCTTCAAAGGTAGAAAACCAAATATTTCTCACTTGCATGTTTGGCTACAAATGTTATATGCTAAATAATGGTAAGGAAAACTTAGGAAAGTTTGATGCAAAAACCGATGAAGGAATTTTCCTTAGTTGTTCTCTTACAAGCAAAGCTTTTAGAATTTTTAATAAAAGAACCATGGCCAAGGAAGAATCCATTCATGTAACTTTTGATGAATCTAATCCAACCTTGGAAGAAAAATACATCTATGGTTGATGATGATGACTTTCCTAGTTCATCCTTGGAAAATCCCATTAGCGATGTTACAAACCACATAGAGCATTAGAAAATAGATGATGATTTACCATCACAAGAAGAGCATATTCATTCTGATTTACCTAAAGAATGGAGAATCCATTGATATCTTCCTATTGATAACATCATTTGTGATATAAGTAAGGGAGTTACTACTCACCTAAAACTAAATGATGTTTATCTAAACATGGCCTTTGTTTCTCAAGTGGAACCATCCAAGATTGATGATATAATCGAGGATGAACATTGGATTCTTTCTATGCTCGAAATAAGGATCTAGCCCTTTTTCAATTATGATTATTTAAAGAAATCCTCATTTTAGGAAAATGTTATAAACACATGAAGAATAATTATGTATCTAAGAATTTAATTACTTAGTTATCTAGGCTAAAAGTCATCCCACCAAATAATTTATAGAAAATATTAAAGGACAGATATGATATTTTTAAATAAAACAAGTTATCGTCATGAAATCATACATAACAGGGCTCAACATCAGAGGTCATTTGCAGGTAATGACATTGTTTCCTTGTACATCAAGTCATGTGTCTATGAGTATTATTGGTTCCAACATTTTATTTGAGTTTTTCTTTTTCTTAAAATAGATAAAATATTTTGATAATAGTGCAAGATAAAAGGCGTGTGGCTGACTGAAGTGTTGAAAAATGCCATGTTTTCTTGTGCCCCTGGTGTGTTGACATGTGTTTTCGTGACACGTGCATATAAAGTTTTAAATCTAGATGACCTGGTTGAGATTGGATTCTTTTCATTACTAGAGAGACCATTAGTGACTCAAGATTATGACATGTGACAAATTAGTTTTTAACAGTCCAGATTTTAAAATGTAAACTAATATTTTTAAATAAAATAATTCATAAAAAAATGACCAAAATCATTCATATCTTCCTCTTCTTCATCCAATCTCTCTCCCTCCTTTCTCTTTCAAACCAAATCTGCAAACTACCACAACAGAACCCATCATAGTCCTTTCACTCATCCCATTGATATTCCTCATCTTCTTCAAAGTCTCTAGTGGTCCCTACGGTGCAGAACCTGCAGTTCAAGTTGTTAGTTCATTTTTTTACCTCCTTGGCTTCCTCATTTTCCCTTTCTTGTGAAGCATACCGAAAGCACTTACATCACCGAACTAATCACCACTATCCCCGGAAATGGTGATTTTGTCCTCTGGGCTGACCGGGGAAAGTCGGTTCGTGGGAGGCAATCAAGAAGGTCATGACACAATATTGGGTGGTTAAACAACTCTGGGTAAGGAAGGGAGGAACGATTTTTATTTTTTTTCTCCTCAATTTGGTTTGAATAAGGAGCAGTGAATGGAGGAGGGAGACTGGATGAGAAAGAGGAAGAGATAATTATTTTTCTCTTTTTTTATGAATTATTTTATTTAAAAATGTTATTTTACATTTTAAAATATGGATCGTTAAAAACTAATTTGACACATGTAGTAATCTTGGGTCACCACTAGCCTCTCCAATAATGGAGAGGATCCAGACTCGATCTAATTACAAGAGAAAAGGTTGTGATTGGACTTCGGTCCTCCTTACCCTTTCATAAGCCTCTCGGATGACAATTATGATGTAACGCAAGGAAAGGTGTTGCAAAAGACGGAGATTAAGACTCTTGTTTGTGTTACTTGGTTGAGACGATGTTGTGGGTAGTGATTGATCTTTAAGAAAAGTAGTAGCTTCCCTACACCAAAAATCTCTATGTTGTAAATAGAAGATAACAACTAAGATGTGGGGGAACAAAAAATTTCTTTTAAAAACTCTAAATCAGATTAATTATAAAGAATAAAAAGGTGTAAAACTTTAAAGAGACACGGTTAGAGACTAATACAACGATGTATATTGGTTCACCTTCTTCAACTGAAGGCTATATCCAGACCCTTTACTTGATTAAAGAGATTTTCACTATTCAATTTGACATTTTTTTACAAGTCTCACTCTAAGACTCTCCTCTAGTACACTCAAATTCTATCAAGAAAACACACACTTTTCTTGTTACACAAACACTCACCAAAACCTATGGCGATCTTTGATTTTAAGAAGTAGAATAAGACTTTTCAAAAGGCTTAGGATAAATACACCCAATTTATTTGATGTACCAATCATTTTCAAGAACACTTTAACTCAATATCACACTTAGCTCTTGGTTTTTCAGAAACTTTGAAAGTGCAGAAAATTTCTGAAGATTTTTTATTGATAACTAGGAAAGATTTGTTTCTAAAAGTGTGTAAAATTGTTGTCTGAAATTATTGTACATTTTCATATGTTAAAGATGGTATTCATACAGTTCATAAAGGTTCCAAGTTCCATTCCTGGAGGTACAACACTTTTGGGAAGGTACGGATTTGTTTGGGTATGTGGTGGTTGAGTTTCAAACTCGAAACAACAATTCCAACACACAGTAATCAATTATTGTGTCGTCGTAATAAGTTACTAAACTTGACCATTCAACTGTGTAGTCGTTTTCCCTGTAGAGTAATCGGTTATTGGCCGTTCTTCCTAGTCAGGTAACCTGTTACTCTGCTTCAAGTAACATGTTACTTGGTTTTCTAAAAACTTCATTTTAGAACCATGTAACTATTTTCCATCCCTTTAAAAAATTGTAAAACATTTTTCAAGATCTATATATGATATGAAAATTAAAATGACTATAAAGGTAAGACCTAATTAGAAACCAAATTAAATCTTATTTATGAACTTGTGCTTTCCATAATTCAAGGCCTTCGAACATTTTCTTCTTTTATTGATGTTGGTGTCTTCAACAAAATATAGTCAAGCTCAAGGGAAGGTTGTTCCTTAAAATATCTCTTTTTGATGATGACAACCCATATCTTTTTAACATTGTGATTTTGATTGATTTTAATTTTGGTTTACTCCCCTTATCTTGTATATTTGCCCCTTTCTTTAAGACTTCATTGCCCTGAAATAGAAATTAAGCAAGACCGAACCTTTCTTCCCCTTGGACATTATCAAAAAGAAGAAAAGCAATAATATCCAAGGCACCATAATATGGGGAATGACATACATTTGCTATGTCAATGTCATAATTTTAACAATCACTTGTCCATACATGAACTTTAAAGAAACATTTTCACCATAAGATAATTTTCAAAACTAAACATAACAATGTGATAGGTCCAATCACAAGTGCACGATTGTATCGTCAAGTAATAAAATATTGATCCCACGGGGACTAAATATTTCCTTTAATTAAAATAATTAATTAATACTTAACTCAAAGAGGGACTAAAAGTGAATTTAGAGCAATTGAACAATTGACAAGAATAATTATAAAAATAATAAAAAATAATTGAAATCTAATTTAGGAAGAGTTCTTAGGAAAAGGGTTACCGCCTTTACACTTGCAAATCCTTGTTTTTGTCTTTCTCATAAACTTTAAGTTGTAAGGGTGAATTTCTCTTTGATATGTATCATCCTCTCTCGAGCTCCAACACGTGTACTCAATTGAAGTCGCACCTGTACTTGTGGTACGATTATCAATCGAATCCTTTACTTTGATCTTTCAATCCAATAGCTACATAGAAACCCAAGGTGAATTCCAGAAACCCCCAAGAATTCTAATACTAATGTCATGAATGGACAAATAGTTGGGTTCAACTCCCGGTCCTTTTCCAATGTATCTAAAAGGTGTAATTTGTTGGTCAGACAACTCACATGAATAAAACTAAGTTTAATTATTCAAATCACAACACTTGATGAAATAGAGGTAATAACAAGTGTTTATTGAATGTGAAAGGGCATAGACCTAATCCTAGAAACAAATGGAATTACTCACTCATGGTGGAGAAGAGAATCTCAAATTCTAAATTAGAAAATTGTAATGTAAAAGTGTGTTCCATCCTTGAGGGAGAACCCTCATTTATCCTAATTACAAAATATTGGGCTGAGCCCAACAAAATAAATCTAAAAAATAGGAATAGAATATAACATCCACGACTGTGGGTGTATGTGGCACCTTCACTTCAAATTTCTTCTCTTCTATCTAGACTCCAATGTGACTTCTTTTGGCCCTAAATTAGTCTTCATATAGCCTCAACACCGAATTTCATCTCCTTGAGCACCCAATCTCTAGTCTTTTTGGCTTCAATCCTTTCAAATTGCACAACATATCCAAAAAATCCGCTAAATATGAACAAAGAGAAATAAAAGCTAAAAATAATCATACAGTCCTAATTATATCCTAAAATGCAAGTTTAATGCAATGCAAATGTAGTATAATTTCACACTCATCGAATCCCTTCAATCTTATCTCTTGTTTGTCATCAAGTAAGTATTATGTCTAACTTTCATAATCATGTATGAATGACAATATAGAATCCATGACCCAAAATAACAAGCAATCTTATGATAGTTTTGAAATAACCTATACATCAACACAAGACAATTATAAACAAGGTGAATAATTTAAGGTGAGATAAACAAAGAAAGGATAATTCAAAAGGGTTCCAATTATTTCCCAAAATACTTAAACTTTTTAGACATCCGATTGAAGTATTGAGATTATCTTAATAGGCTTTACTTTGTCATATGATCCTTTTTTATCAACACTTATCTTTACAACATACTTTTTCAATTCTTTCTCTTTTTATTTTTTTATTCATTCTTTTTATTTTTCTAATAGAGAAATGATGATTTTCTTTTTCTTTTTCACCTTTTTATGGTTTCTTTCACTTCACATGACATTTTTACCTTACCCATTGCTTTAACCAAACATCATAAATTACCTCAAACCCTCATTTGACTAGCTATGAAAATCATTAAAGTTCAGGCTCGAAAGTGGGCAACTAATGAGTTTTCAATATTTATTGCAAGCGGTTGAAGGTCAAAAGAAAAGTCCTAATTGCCTCTATCATTTTAATGCATGCAAACAGACTTCAATCTTGAAATGGACAAATCAATTTATAGAATATACAATCATAGAAAATTATGCACTCATGAAAGAAAAAAATGTTTTTATGCAATTGTCAATTTAAATTAGAACCCTTATTGTGTTTGGCCCAAATTTCTCACATTTTGTATATTCAACCACAATTATGATGCAGAGACTTTTTTAAAACCAAATTTAATTCAGAATTGTCAAATCTAATGTCTTCCATGTTATTATTCTATCAATAGTTTTTTTAATTGGGGTCATAGATCAAGAATCATTATTCATGCATACTTTTTCATTTAAAGAAGACAAACAACATTTAGAACAAAGCAGAGGATAAATTGGATATGAAACATATGATAATGTATGATAATATTTATATTCAACCTAAAAAAAATTAAAATTCCTACGGTATGCATGACATGAATGAACTATCTAAATGCAAAACTCCCGCAAGCTTAGAAATTTATATTGTCCACAATATAAAAATCTAAACAATAAGAGAAAGAAAAAGAAAACTCACAGGTTAAGTAGGAAGTGTCTTGACTTATGTGCCAATTATAAGTGCTTGACTTCATTGGTTGTGGTGGAAGTACCTGCAAAAGAAGAGAAAAAAAGGTCCTAGATGGCCTATATGTCCTAGATGGAATAAGTGGAAACACCCGTTTTGAAGGGGGTAACTGATAGACACGGTCGTGTTAGCATTTTTGCCTATAATAATTTCGTTTTTATTTTTCTAAAAGTTTATGATTTTTTGGTGGCCAACATTATAAACACCCCTTATAAAGGCTCCAAACATAGAGAGGCACTAAAGCCGATAATAAAACACTAAAAATAATAAACTAAAAGAAATGTACCTTCGGCGTGGGTTGCCTCCCACAAAGAACTCATTTAACATCATTAGCTTGATAGTTGATCCTTGCACATCATGTAGGATCGATGAACTCATACCCGAGGGTGGAGAAAGTGTTTTTACTTTCGTTTTAGGTGCTTTCCCTTTCTCCCAATTGTCAAATTTAGGTATGCCCATGAAGCAATTCTCATGCGGGTTTCATGAGAGTGTTGAGCTTGCACTTATAGATTCACTACCCTTGGCCACTTCCTCATCAAAATTTGAAGTGTCACCTACCAGCATGCTTCTCTCCAATAGATCCTCATATTTCACTATAGGCAGTTCCTCCATCACTACTTGGTTCCGCATATCAACCTGCAACATGATTCCTCAAAAGAAGGTTGTTGAATAGATTTAGCTATATCAAATTCAACATTTTAATCCCTTATGCTTAGAGAAAGCTTTCCAATTTTAACATCAATTATAGCACCAGAGTTAGCCAATTATGGTCTACCTAGTATGATTGGAATTTGTGCATCTTCTTCCATCTCTAGTATTACAAAATCCGTTGGAATGTAAAATTTTCTCAACTTTGATAGGAACATCATCCAAGATGCCTATAGGGAATTTAAATGTCCTATCCACTAATTGAAATGATATAGTAGTGGGTTTTAGTTCACTCACGTCCAATTTTTTACACACAGATAAGGGCATGAGGCTCACACTTGCTCCCAAGTCACATATAGCACGGTTAAAATTAGTGTTACCAATTAAGCATGGGAGAAAGAAACTATCAGGATCTTTTATTTTAAGAGGCAATTTATTTTGAATTAAAGTGATGCACTCCTCAGTTAGATAGTTGTTTCATAATCCTCTAGTATTCTCTTTTTAGATATAATATCCTTAAGAAATTTCATCTATGTAGGCATTTCTTGTAGTACCTCAGTGAAGCGAAAATTGATATATAATTTATTAAGGATATCTAAGAATTTCCCATATTTATTTTCTAATTTTTCCTTCGTAAAGCTCTAGGGAAAAGGAATTGGTGGTACATATGGTGGTGGAGTACATACTTAGACACCTTTTCAAAATTTTGTTCCCCTTCAAGGAGTTGTGTCTCAGTATGTTTCTCTTCCACTTGTGTATCATTCTCAATTCGAGGAACATCCTTGAGTTCCTTCCCACTCCTTAATCGAATATCCATACAATGTTCATTATTTGAATTTTTCTCTGGTTGTCCTGGATACATCTTTATTTGCCTATTAAAGTTGCTAGCTTGTTGGACAATTTGTGTTTCTAACATTTTTCCATGAATGGTCAGATTTGCTATCTTAGAATTCAAATCATTTAACAATTTTCTTAATCATGATTTAATCATCTTGAAATTTATTAAGGTTAACAAGTAATTTTTCCTAACCTTCCATTATTGTTATAAGAGTGGGGTCGATAAGAGAAGATTGTACCTATGGAAACTATGAAGAAGACTTGGCTCCTGACCTTGGCACAGTTTTGATGAAGACACCAACATCACATAAAAGAAGAAAAGGAAGAATACTTATGAGGACACTGAAGACAAAGCTTCAATAATTTAGATAAACTATACACTTAGTAGTAATGCTCAAAAGTATTTTAAAAGAAAATTGATAAACACAAGTATAAATGAAAACAATTTTCAAAAAATTGTGTAACAGGTTACTAGATCTAAGTAACAGGTTACTGTGACTAAGTAAGAGGTTACCAGAACTAAGTAATAGGTTACATGAGTGAGAAACGAGTTATCCAACAAAATTTAATCAGGGTAATCAATTACGCAATGTGGGTAATCGATTGCACAAAACGGTAAATAATTCTCAATTGGACAGAGCAGTTGGGTAATCGATTACACCTTTTGAGTAATCGATTACTGCCTATGAAAATCAATTTCTCAGTTGGAGAGACTAGTTGGGTAATCGATTACTGAGAGTTTTTACATCATTTTTCATATTCAAACTACACAACTTTCAACCCAAACAAAATGGTTTCATTCCAAACAATTCCTACCTTTTCGTAGAGGTATTCGGGATGATTGGAAATTCTATTTAAAGGCATTGAAACTCATTTCATAATGAGACAACAAAGATATAACTCACTTACACAATCTATACTTTTCTGAAATGCTTGGTCTACACTAGTGCAACTTGTTCATAACTTTCAGAACCTGTTTTCTAAAGTTGCCTTAAGTGTTAATGCAAGTTATTCAAACTTTCTGAGCAATGGTACTAAATTATACAAAGAGTTATTGGATTGCAAGATTTTATAACTTCAAAATCTTGTAAAGGAAATCCATTACCATAGTTAAACGTTTTCTTCATTCAAAGTAATTAATTACTTTCTTCAGAATAAGAAAAGAAAGAACAATAAGGATGCTATGAAAGGGCTATTTGTGTTTTTCCTCGGAGAAAGTGGAATTTTTCTACAATACACTATACGAGGCAAACCTAGCATGAAGGGTATTACTGAGCGATTAAATTGAACTCTTAAGGATATGATAACAAGTATGGTTAGTCATTATTCCATACTAGAGTCTCTTTGGGGTGAAGCTTTAAAGTCCATAGTTTACATCCTTAATAGGATGCCAAGTAAAACAGTTAACAAAATCTCATATGAGCTTTGGATTAATAAAAGATCAAGCTTAAAGCACTTGCACATTTGGGGTTGTCCAGCTGATGCGTGACCTTAGAGGCCACATGAAAGAAAATTAGACTCAAGAACAGTTAGCTGCTATTTTGTTGGCTATGTTGGACACTCTCGGGGCTATAAATTTTATGATCCCAATTTAAGATCTTTTTTTGAGATGGGAAATGCAAGATTTCTTGAGCAAGTTGATTTTGGAAAGGAAGAGAACATAAGGAATGTTGTCTTTGAGGAAGAACCTATCACTAATGGTGAACAAGTTTTGTGCCTATTACCATTCAAGGAATAAATTCGGTAATAGAAGATAATGTTCAGAATATTGTCTCTGGCAATATTCGAAAGCAAGACAACAATGAGGTTCTCCCTCAATTATCTATGGAACAAATTCAACAACCTCAAGAAATAGAAGTGTCATTAAGGAGATGCACTAGAGAGAGGAGAAATACAATTCCTCATGATTATATTGTATTTCTTCAAGAACATGAGGATGGCATCAGGTTCACAGAAGATGTTCCATTGAACTTCTGTCAAGCCATGAAAAGTTCTAACTCTCAAAAGTGGATGGATGTTATGAAGAATGAGATGAAGTCTATGCATGATAATGACGTTTGGGATCTTGTCGAATTACCTTAAGGTGAGAAACCTATTGGTTGCAAATGGATATTTTAAACCAAGAGGGATTTGAAGGGTAATATTGACAGATATAAACCTCGTCTAGTTGCTAAAGGCTTCACTCAGAAAGAAGATATTGATTATAAAGAAACCTTCTCTCCAGTATCTTCGAAAGATTCTTTTAGAATAATATTGGCACTAATAGCTCATTTTGATTTAGAGCTACATCAGATGGATGTTAAGACTACATTTCTAAATGGTGACATTAAAGAAACGATCTATATGGCGCAACTAGAAAACTGTGTCAATTAGCTCAAAGTCTATGGTATGCAAATTAAAGAAATCCATATATGGTCTTAAACAAGCTTCCCGTCAATGGAATCACAAATTTCATCAAGTTGTTACCTCGTATGATTTTAAGGCAAATAAAGTTGATGATTGTGTGTACCATTGGTTCAATGGGAGTAAATTTATATTACTGGTATTATATGTCAATGATATACTACTTGCTAGCAGTGATATGAGACTATTGCATGAGACCAAGAGATTTTTAACGAAGAATTTCGTAATGAAAGATCTTGGGGAAGCTTCTTTTGTATTAGGTATTCAAATATTGAGATATCGCTCTCAAGGTATCCTAAGGTTATCACAAGAAAGCTAGATAGATAAAGTCTTGGATAAATTTGACATGAAAGACAGTAAACCAGGGGATATCCCTATAGCTAAGGGAAACAAGTTTAGTCTCGAATAGTGTCCCAAAAATGACCTTGAAAGATATGAGATGCAAAAGATTCATTATGCCTCTACAGTAGGAAGTCTAATGTATACTCAAGTTTGTACATGTCACGACACAGCGTTTGTCGTGGGAGTTTTGAAAAGATATTTGAGCAATCTTGTAATGCATCACTGGAGGGTAATTAAACGTGTTATGCGTTACTTAAAGAGAACACATGAGTACATGCTCACTTATCGGATGTCTGAGAATTTAGAGATCATTAGGTACTCTGACTCCAATTTTGTTGGATGTCTAGACAACAAACACTTTACCTTTGGATGTGTATTTATGTTGGTTGGAGGTGCTATCTCTTGGAAGTCTTGTAAGCAGACACTTATAGCTCCTTCAACCATAGCTGCGGAGTTCATGGTTTGTTTTGAAACATCGGACCATGACTTATAGTTGCGGAAATTTTGTCATTGGCTTACGTGTGGTTGATGGTATTAAAAGACCACCAAGAATTTATTGTGACACTAAGTTCGTGGTTCTTAACTCCAACAATAATAGGAGTTCTACAAAGTCAAAATTTATTGACATCAAGTTTCTGATTGTTAAAGAAAGTGTTCAAATAGACAAATTTCTATAGAACATAGGGATAGATTTTATGCTAGTTGATCCACTAGCTAAGGGTTTGGTACCTAAAGTCTTTCATGAGCATATTTCTCATATGAGTATTGCTCCTTGGGATATCCTAGTTCAGTAAGAGTCTATATGTTTTATGATTTACTTTGGACGTCATATTTAGTTTTATGCATAATAAAGTTGATGATTTATTATTCTATTTTAAACTTTTGTATTATAACTATTGTGTTGTAATTAAAGACTTTGAATTGATCTCACTAAAGAATAAAGAATGATCAATTAGAAACAGACATGTTTGAGATCACATTGCATGAAATTTCCTTGTCACGCATCCATATTTGATCTATGTCATTTAGTATATTAATATGGTGATCATCGTGGTCGAGTCACGTTTGAATGTGATGAAGGTCACGGTGATTCCACAGTTGATATATGAAATGGACCAGATTATATTAAGGAGAAATCTAAATATAAATAGCATACAAATGCGCACCTAAAGAATATGTGATATAATTGTTTCAGGAAAACATGAAGCCCAAGTGGAAGATTATGAGAAATTCCTAATTTCTAATTAAGGTAGACATCATATATTTAGTACAATTATATCAATTATTTATTTTGTGTTACAAAACAAATAATCTAATTAATGACAACTTATAAGACTTATGAAATTGATAACAGATATGGGCTTTATGAATGGATACCCAAATGGTTAGCCTATAGGGGATAATGAAAACTCTATAAGTTAACACATAAGGAATGATTATGGTCTCCAAGACACCAAATCCTCAAAAATAGTTTTCACATCTTCCAATGAGAGAGAAAACAAAAGTCCCGAAAGGAATTAAAGATTTAGTTGAAAAAAACTATCACATCAAAACTCTCTCAAAAGGTATATCAAAGGAGTAGATCAGAGAACATGGATTCAAGTATGACTTTGTATCATTGTTTTAAATTATGTGTTAAAATCATGAGATTCAAGATCCTATTATTAATATTTCACCAAACATAAAGAAATATCTAAAAAAAAATAAGAAAACATTTTCAGAAATTTTCATTCAGTTTTCAGTGTTCATCAGAGTTACAACAATACACAATTTTTAAAGTAAAGTAAGCTCATCTGAAACAATACTAAATTAGACCCTTAGGCTATCAATGAACGATTCATCAAGCTTCCTATTAAAAAAATTGCTAAAATACTCTCCACTTGTCATGTTCTTGTATATAGGTGGGTTTCCTTCACCAATTAACTCTTTAGCTGGTCGAATATCTGCAGAAGAACCTGGATAGCAGAATGTCACTATTGACAACCTCTCCTTCCATTTATTTACTACAGCTCTGTGCTCTGGCGCTTTGTATATCCCATTCGTCATCACCTGTTTGATTGAAACAACAGCACAATCAATCACTCTTGTTGTAATAGCCACTCATGCTTTTGATTTTATAGAAAACTTTCTTCTGTGAATCACATTTTCCAACTGAAAGTATGCAATAGCAGTTCTTCATTAAAGCCAATGTTTTAAATTGTGATTGTAGTCAAGATTGTGATTACCACGATTGTAGTCATTGTAGCCGCTGTGATACGAATTGCGACTATTGCATTGTGAATTATTTTGTAATTAAAAAATATTTTTAAATTACCTGGTGTGGTTGCATTGTAGCTCAATACGGCCACATCATTGTGATTTGGTGTCACAACTTGTGATGCGATTGCTGTGGTCACTACAACCGCAATGTTGCCACCGCATCATGTGATCCGCAATTTAAATCACTGTTTAGAACTATAATGTTTTGTTCTATTGCTTTATCAAACATGTAATCAATCATTTTTGGAAGTAGATTTTGTGTCCTAATATGTCACAAGTACAAACCTCGATAATATGGCCGATGTTTACAACAATGGCCCCGTCTATAGGTTCGACGTTGACCCATTTTCCATCTTTGAGGAACTGTAACCCTGGAAAATCAGCACAGTCAAACAAGAGAGTGATCCCGGAGTTGTCAGCATGGGGCACAATCCCGACAACTCTTTCAGGTTCCGGACAGGGCGGGTAGCAATTCATCCTTATATCATATAGTCCTTCTCTGAAACTTTCTGATATCTGTGTATCCTGAAGCCCCAAAGCCATAGTAATGAACTTCACAATTGAAATTGTTGCCTCCCTCATATCTTCAGAATATCTCTCTAATGTTTCCCTATAATCAATTGTCAAGGAAACAATTACAAACATGAGAAACTGTTGTGATATTCCAAGGGAATCACTTGTCTAAAAGGTTAAAATACAAGAAACCCTCATCAGCTGTAGGTCAAATTTGAAAACTCTTATTCTGTTCAAAACTCAACTAGTGAACTCCCTAAACTTCACAAAACTGTCAATATGGATTGTCTGTAAGATCAGTTTGATAAGTTTATACATTTGAATTGCGGAGTTTTAAACCATAAGGGTTTCAGAATTGACCTATGCTTTGCATTTTAGCCTGCATAAAATAAAGACGATAACTTGCTATGAGAAGAATAATAAGAGAGAAAACAGGTGAATACTTGTCAGACCAGAAATGGTATCGCCACAACTAGTATGGTTTGAGTCCAAAGCTAAGGTCCCAAATAGTCAAACAGGGACAAGAAAATCTTAGTGAGACTAAGTGAGAGAGCTTCTGAGCATATCATGCTATAAATCCTCTCAAACCATTGTTTAATTTGATTTATCCATATTTCAACAGCCGTTAGCATCGTTATGCTGTTTGGTTCAGCCATTTAGTATTCATATACCTGAACCGAGGAGGATTTTTTGGCCACAAATCCAATTTCCTGTTCTGAATGGGGAAAGATTTGAGGAAGATCATATCATTCCAATCCAGCTTTTGCTCCTCTGAGGTTACAAATGCTTGGCCATAGCCTTCAAGATTTCCCGGCCTCTGTGCCCATTGTTTTTTCTTTTCAAAAGGCAGATCGAAAAATCCTTGGACTTGATTCTGCATGTTCTTAAGGGATGTATCTGAAACTCCATGATTTAACACCTGAAGAAAGAAAAAGGGTTAAAGGATTGCCAAAAAATCTTGATGGTTTCTTCCTAATTTTTCATGAATATGCCTTTAATTGTGTTCCATTTACATTAACCAAAGAAACAAACAGACACAACTTTGGCTAAGGTTTTTCACTCTCTTTGAGAATGCATGTCATTGAATTAATGATAATTTCAGAATTAATTCAAAAGCAACAAAAATGAAAGAGAAATTAATGCACTAAAATTGAAAGATTACTTAGGAATAATTCAGTTATGGATATGTATGTTAGATTTATAAAGCTAGCATTGACTTTGGGCATTGCAATCACTTCAACAACAAATTGAGAAAACAGCAATTTCTAAATAGAAATAACACAATTCACAACACCGATAACACAAGTGCATAAAACACAGAAGTTTAACTAATCACAACCTGAACTAACTGAAAGCAAGAAACAGTTCAAGTCAATGAATTAATGATAATAACCGAAGGGACAAATTGACACAACTTTGGCTAATGTTTTCACTTTTTATTTATAGAATATACAAGTCTATGAATTAATGTTATTTCCAAGATTATTTCAAAAGCAACCAAAAAATAAAGAGAAATGGTTTGAAATTGAAAGATCAATTAGAATTATAAATATTTCACTTATGGATATGTACGTTAGATTTATACAGCCAGCCATCGATTTTCACATTATAACCATCTCATCAACAAATTTAGAAACTTCCAAATTTTCCTATATATAAAACACATTTATTGATCAATGGCAAAAGTGCCTAAACACATGTAACTGAAACAAATCACAACCTCAACTAATAAAAGTAAGAAATAGTTATAACTACTTTTGTTGTAAATTGTAATGTAATAATTAAACCAACAAGACATTGGTTACGTCTCGCTGAATCCTCAGATACACAAAAAACAAAAAATAAAAAAATCGATTCTTGAGAGACAGTCCTTGGAAGGACTGCCAAACACCCTGGAAAGTGTTAGTTTCTTACTACTGGTGAGAACGTCAGAGTATATTTTTGGTTATACTTATACAAAAACAATCGTAATAATTAATACCTGAAAGACGCCCCAGTCCTTGCATGCAAGGTGAAGCTTTTGAAGCTCCTCGTCTTGTGTAGCAGCATTGACCAACATGGCCATATCGATCAAGGGAACTCGAAGAGATGGATCAGAAGAAACGGTGGAGATGATATCATCACTATCACTATATCTTATATACCTTGGTGGCACTTTATCTAACCGTTGAAGTGCAAGTTCTTGAACACTTGGAACTTGGAGGGATGATTCTAGGTTCTTAGTTATTGAATCCATTGCTAAAATCTGCTTTGGTGAAGAGAGATGTGAAGTCACCACCATCATATATAATACCCATTGTTTGACTTGTTGAAACTAAACAACAAAAATGTATTTTTTTTAACATATGATATAGACACCGATTAAGACCGTCTTTTAATTAAACTAAGATTTTACCTATTATTTATTTTATAAGAATAAAATATATTCTTTTCTCAAGAAATAAGTTATATTATTTAACTACTAAAATTATAACATGTACTATATTTAATTATATTCCTTAAAATATATATATATATATCATAACTTTAGAAACTAGATATAACTTATTTCATGTTAGCATAAGATTAAATCATAATTGACATTTTTATCAAATAAATATCACAGTTGTGTTTGACAGACAGCTTGAGCATAACCCATCAACAACCAATTTGACGGATTTAAACGTGAATAAAATAAATTAGTGGGGTTTGTCGAATACTTTTTTTTAAGATGTTATTCCTGCGAAATGCTAAACACATAACTAAAAATAAAAATGAAAACTAACATAGGTTATCATGGTAGGACAAAAAAACTATGAATCAGTTTTATAATTAGTCGTACATCAGCAAAGTGCCTACGAAGTTGTATTTAAATTAAATTAAAATTACATATTATTATGATTTTATATTTTTATTTATAAGTGGCACTATATCATAATTAATATATTATACAAACATGATATTGCAACATAAACCGCATAGAAAAAATATGAAAAAAACAATGACACCGATAAATTAACGTGGTTTAACAATTTGTTTATATTCAAGGCGGAAGAGCAATAAAAATGATTTCACTGTGATAAAAGAGAATTATAAGTTCATTCAATATTTTAGTCACTTCTCAAAACTCAAGTACATCCAACATCACTCTTAATCAAGCATCTTTCGAACACTCAAATATTCCTCTCAATATTAGAGCAAGAGAATAAGAAGAAAAAATATACAGTAAGCTTACACTATTCGTGTATCTTATAATGACTTGGAACATTTCTATTTATAGTCAAAACTCTTGAAGTTTATGTTGCCAATAAAAAACATTTATGTTCGCTCATCATAGCCACTAATTTTGCTTAGCTACAAGAATGTCACATCATTCTCTATTTCTTCAAAGTAACATTTAACCATTTCTTTTGCTTGGCTACAAGAAGGTCACATCCTTCTTTTTTCTTTTAACCAATATTTAATAAATCTCCATCTTGGTTAAAAGACTATCAAAGTTATTCTCATATTACTCTTCTTCATATTCACTAGCGATTCTGAACACCAATCAAGTTCAAACAATGTCTAAACATGGTTGTTGGAAGTGACTTCGTCATCATGTTTGTCGAATTATATGCAGTGTGTATTTTCTTCACTCTAACAATTCATCTCTCCATGATATCTCTGATAAGATGTAGTCGAACATCAATATGCTTAGATCTTTTATGATAGGTTAGATTCTTTGTGAGATGTATAGCACTTTGACTATCACATATGATTGTTTCTTCCAGTTGTATTTCAACTCTTCAATTAGACCTCTCTCCCAAATGGCTTCCTTTACAACTTCTATTAATGTGATGTATTCTGCTTCAGTTGTAGACAAAGCAACAATTGATTTTAGTGTTGCTTTCCAACTAATAGTACAATCGTATAATATAAAGATATATCATGTGAGTGATCTTTGCTTATCTAGATCTCTAGCATAATCCGAGTCAACATATTCGATAATCTTGTCTCCAGCATCTTTGACTTTTCCATACAATAATCCTATATTTGTGGTACCCCATTGGTAGCGCATAATCTACTTTACAACTTTCCAGTGAACTTTACTAGGACTTGTCATATATATGCTTAGTACACTTATTGCATGTGCAATATTTGGTATAGTGCATACTACGACATACATGAAACTGCCAACTGCACTAGCATAAGTTACACTTGATATCTCATCCTTTTCGTTCTCAATTTGTGGATACAAGATTGATGAAAGTTTGAAATGAGTCGCCAATGAAGTAGTGATTGATTTAACATTTTGCATGTCAAAGTGTTTCAACACTTTCTCAATGTACTTCTTTTGTGACAGATAGAACGTCCCTTCTTTTCTATCCCTCTGAATCTCTATTCCCAAAATTTTCCTTCCACCTCCTAAGTCCTTCATTTCAAACCCTAAGATCAATTGAGAATTCAAGTTTTTTATTTCTGACATGTTCTTGCATTTGATCAATATGTCATCAACATATAACATCAAATAAATAAATGACTTATTTTCAAGCTTCTTGTAGTAGACGCAACTATCATACTCACTTCTACAATAACCATTTTCAAGCACAAATGCATCACGATATAATGTCTGACAATATTTTGATCCTTGCCAAAATATATGAATTCCTCGTTGTAGAACTCTAGACCATTTTCAGTTCTCAGTCGCTTGATCTTCCTTCAGTTTGCTTTTCGATCAAGGTTTACTACTATTTGAACTTGACAAATGCTTCACTTTTGTATTGCAAAATGAAGATCCAAACTTTCCTTGAATAATCATCAACAAATGTTAACATGTATATACTTCTACCATGAGAAGGTACGTAGGAAGGACCCCACACATTAGAGTGTACATGATCCGACATGCATTTTGTTCGATGAACTCCAATATTGAATTTTATCTAGCACTGCTTTATGAAAACGCAATGTTCACAGAAGTCTACCTTCTCGACTTTTTGACCACATAGTAACCATTATTTGACCAACTCTGCTAGACCTCTTTCACTGACATGACCCATTCTTTGATGCCATAGTTTCGTGACATCAAAATCAACTATAGATGAGACAACAACAACATTTGTGACTGTGTTTCTTTGTAACATGCAGAGAAAATTATATTTCTTTCCTTTCATTACAATATTATCGCCTTTAGAGATTCTTATAGTTCCACCTCCACCTTTGTAACTATAACCTTTAAAATCTAGTGTTCCCAAGGAATTCATGTATTTCTTCAATTCTTGAACATGCCTTACATTTGTCAATGTCCTTACGTTTCCATCAAACATCTTTATTCTAATTGTGTCGATAGGTTGATTCTCAACACCTTAATTACCTTTTTATCCTCTTGTTCAGACAAGGCATTACTTATGATCATTGGTTTCCCTGCTTCACCATATAAAAAGACATATTTCAAATGTGATGGTAGGAGCTTCAGTTCTATCATTGGCACAACTTTTGTGCCATCTACCTTCTCATATATTTCTTCAATTGATGGTCTTTTTGGATATACCTTGTTGCATGAATCTAATTCTTTCAACTAACAATTGATCTTTTCTTATCTTCTAGTGGCTATTGCATGAGAATCAATGCAAACTTATTTTGAATCATTGGAATGAGTTAACTCTTGAATATTAGAATAGATTTCTTTAGGAGTATCAGTAGAAAAGTATCAGTCAACGTCATTAAGGAATTACATGGCTTAAAAGACGATAAAGTTGATTTCATCGTCTTATACTCCCCCTTCCAGCCTTCCATCATCAACATCTATACTCACTTTTGTAGGGGGGTGAATAGGTGTAGCAATATACTATAGCCACTTTTTCGATTCAATGAGATATCTAGAAAGTACAAGTTTAATTGGATATACAGATCCTTAATCAATTATTTCAACACAGTTTGATCAATTATGCACAGGTTTAAATGATTTTTTGTTTTGTTTTCTTTCTTGAAAAATAGGATTTCTTGAACATAAAGTTATTCGAAATTTCAATCAATTCAGATGCAAGACTGAACGAAATTACGCCTAATTAATATCACAAACTCGAAGCAATCAGTAAACTAAACAAGAAAATTAATTCTAGCTATACAAATTGTAAATTGACAAAAATTAAAAGATAAGAGATAGAAAACTCGAGACACCGATTTTATCGTGGTTCATTTGAAGGTCCACTTGCAAACCTCATCTAAGCCTCCTCTTCTGACCTTGAGATATTTTTCTTCACTAATGAAAGTCAAATATTTTACAAAACAAACTTCCAATCATTACAAGACTTCTTTCTCAGTATGTGGAGATCTCTAATTGGTTTGACCCTCAACCCTCTATGGATAATCCTCACCACCTATGATTCTGGCCCCAACCAATGCTAACTCACTTCCAAGACCATTGTATCAGTGAATAGAAAACCTAACCTCGACTATGATTTACAACTCAATTCTCTATTACACGGTAACACTAATGCACCAAGAGAACTCAAGAAAAACGTCACAAATTTACAAGTTGTTATTTCACCTTAATTGTGCTAATCTGACAATCCAAAAACAACACTAAAAACTGTCTGGAAATCTCACAAAAGACTGAATATAAAATTGTATGATTTATCTAGGTTTTTGGGAATTGGTTTTGATAATCAATGCACAAGATGATAATTCCCAATTGAAATTACCCTACCTTTATTTCATGTATAAAGAAAGGTAAAAAAAATTTCACACAACACTAATTTCACTCTAAATGAATATGAAAATTAATCTCTAAAATTTTCTCAAGACTTGATTGATTACGAGCAAATGAGAAAAAATTAGTTTTTATATGAGACTGGTTTCTACATTGTTTATTCGATTAAATATTGAGTTAATCGATTGATGATGCCATAAAATTAAAATCTTTAGCTACCATAATTCTGTAAATCGATTAAACTCATACTTAATCGATTAATAGGTTCACATTAGCATTTAATTGATTAATACATGATATAATCGATTAACTGTGTTGAAAAATAGTTTCTTTAACGTGTGATAAACCTTGTATATAATATATGAATGCATGATATATGATTTTCAAAAGATATACGACTTTGATGCATTAAAATTAATATGTAGATGCATGATCATGTTTGTATGAATGCAAGTCTCTTATTTTAAGTTATTCAGTTTTACTTTTGTGAGATACCCGTTCTAATTCACCTAGCCTAGGCTCCTTCAAAGAAAACATCTTAAGACTGTAAAGAAATAAAAAACTTAACCTAAGTCTTCCGTGATGTTGACGCTTTGAATCTTCATTGATGTTTCTACACATTTTGAATGGCTAGACGACAGGAAGCTTGTTTTGAAAATGTTAATTATATAATTTATGCGCTCCTCCTCCTTAATGAACTCTCCCCCTCAATCTATGCATGAGGTTTGCTTATTAGGAAGCTCTATAGAAGCTTAGTGTACAATCTGTAAAACTCAAACAACACAAACTTTCTCCCATTTTGGCATGATAAAAAAGTAATGTTCAAACCATGAAAAGAATAGCCAAAAGTATGGAAAGAGAAATATAGTATCGAATTAATCGACTATGCAGTCTTTTAATCGATTAATGAATTTACAAATTGTCAGTTTTTGAAGACTTGAACTGCATTTAATCAATTATTTGTGCAATTTATCAATTAAGCAGATTAATAATCAGCTAAATTGACAGTTTTTGTGTATTCCATTTGTTGAAACTCATTGTTTATATTATCTACATGCATATTAGCAGATAAATTGTAGAATAAAAAAAGCATAATAAAAAAAATCACACTGTAGCACATAAAATTGTTCTACAGATAGCAAAATACGATAATAACAACGTTTAGCAAACTACACAACAAACAACAACATATAAGTCATAGGTTAAAAATCGAATGATAATGAGTCATAACAAAATATAACATATCACAACAACAACACACACACCTAACATAAACTAACTAGGACACTCTAAGAAGCCCTAAGCTAGTCTAAGCATCAGAAGGCGGTGGTGGTGGTTCCGAGAATATGGGAAAAGCAGAGAACATAATCTTCATTACCTCAAATTGAGTCTTGTTGTCTAGTTCCTGTCTGTGAAGCTCGACCATGAGCCTGCCTTTCATTCCTTGCAGGCACTCATTTATTCGTTGCTCCAATGCATCCAAGTTAGCTAAACAAAATGTAGGTCCTACAGGTGTGGGAACCTCAACATTGTCTTGTCTAGTGTTCTGCTCAGTGTGATCTGCATCTTCTTCCTCATCAGACAGCTCCAAGTCCACGATGGTGTTATGATCATCCTGATACATCCAACCATTGACATATTTGTAGATGCCCATGTTATGGATCAGGTTGTCACAAACTAAGTGATCTCTAGAGTTCACATCAATTATCTCCTCGCCAACAGTTTCAATACCTAGATGGTCAATTATGCGAGAGATAAAAATTCCATATGCTAACAATCGAGAGGATGAAGCAGCGATTGCAGACATAACTTGCAGAATCTCCAAAGGTTAATTTACCATGATACCTTCCCTAATTGCAACTATCAATTTCAAATCATTAACAGTAGGTTGCGCATGGTTAGTATTATGTTGAACTAGGATGTATGCTATAAGGCACTAAAGAAGACGATTCTCTATAATTAACGATCCAACTTTTTCAATTACCCTTCTTTGAAGAAGTGAGGACCCCTTAGACATGACTTATACATTTCCATTGTATCATATGAGTTCCATAATTCATTATCACAATCCCCTAATGGAGATCAATCACTCAATAATCCTCCAACATCCAAAAACAATTCCTCAGACAATTTAATTTTTTTTCCCTTAATCACTCTAACATAATTCATATCCTTATAATGAAAATTCCCATAGAATTCCCTAACCAAGGATGGACAGACATTGCCTTTCAGCTCTAAAAAGGTGTTGACACCTTGCATCTCCAAATTGTGGGGAAACTCAAATTCCCGCTCTACCATCCAAGCCATATATGCGTATCATATGTTGGTTGGCTTCCGTCCAATGAATTTAGCTAACCTTGTAGTTTGAAGGGCATGAGAGTAATAGGGGTCAATACGTAAGGTGCTTCTGCCACCCTGTATGGATGAAGATCCGCCATCCTCAAAGTTCCGAGTACATTTCATAGTACTTTTAATTTGTTTTCCTCTGCCTTCACTCATTTTTCCAATTTCTTGAGGTAATAATCGATTAACCGAATTGATTTGGGAAAGGAATTAGGGTTTCTAATATGGGGAAACCGTGATGTGTGTGATTTGAAATGAAATTGGAGGTTAGGAGAGGAGAAGAAGAGTGGGAAATAGTATGGTATGCTCTAACTTTGATTTCGGATGGAAACTAGATGAAGATTTAAAGGTAGAAGACAAAATGTAGAGATTTGGGGTTTAAACTGAAAGTGAGTCAACACAAAGCAGATTGGTCATGGATCAAACCCATGCTGAAGGATTTGGTGCGCCCAACATGGACAAAGAGAGGGTCAGGCGGTAACGGGTTGCCTATAAATAGAGGCCCTCTTCAACATCATTGAAACACATTCTTCTTCCATAATTCTAAACACTTTCAAGACTCCATTCTTCACTTCTTCTCTTTAGACATTTTCTGGTTACGGCTCTAGGCTTGTTTTTAGGTAAAGTTTTGTAATTGTTTTTTAGAATTCAAGAGGAGAAAGGAGATGGTAAATGTGATACAAAAAAATAATTTCGTAATCTCAGTTGGGACCAAAAGCATCTCATCCTTGGGTAGATGGCTCATGCTCCTACACATTGATTTGAATTATGGTGTAGTGTTATTTATTTTCTTCATTTGTATAATATTTTGATTTCAATACATTCAAGTTATTATTTTTGGTTAAGTTTTGATTCTTTAAGAAGTTCTTAATGCGGTTTTAGCATGATCACCTAAAGCTTGATTTAAAGATACAAAAATGCTTCTTCTTAAAGTATTGACAAGTGAACTAATAAGTCTTCGTTCACTTGCCAATTCAAAGCATCTATTTTAAAAACTTGTATTCAAGGCTAGACAAGGTTAACGAGCCTGAAGTAGGGTGTGATAACCTGCTCCGACGAGTGATAGTTAACTATTCTTTAGTGTATTATGCAAGGTTTGAAAATCATCTTATCATACTAGGACACTAAATGGGGGATTTAGAAATGATGTATGGAATTAATAAAAAATTATAACTCATTACTTGTTAATGTTTTCAAAAATCATTTGAGTCTAGAAATAATTCCATATTTCAAACCAATCTTCTCCTCAAGGTGAATATTAGTTTATGTTTTTCTTAGTTATATGCAAACATAGCAAAAAATCATCAAAAAGATGTTAATCATTATTTTTGCTATAATATGCCTATATGATTCTCTTGTAATACAATTCACTTTGGTTCGACATAACCCTATACTATACTACAATTGAATCTTGAAAAGAGATACAAGTGTAACATAGTAAAGTGTTGACTTATAAATTTTATTTGTTGATTAAAAGATTCCTCAAAACATAAGTTCAAACCAATTCATGGTTTGTAACTTTGTACATAGGAATAATATGCAAAAGAGTGCAATCCAATCAATGGATTGCTACTTGACAAATAAAGAGTGATAAATAATATCTAACCGCTAACATTTACTTTCTGTCATTTACTTTCCGCAACTAACATTTACTTTCTGTCATTTACTTCTCGCAACTAACATTTACTTTATGTCATTTTCTTTTCCGCAACTAACATTTACTTTCTGTCATTTACATTTCTGCCACTAACATTTATTCATTGTTTTATTCTTTATACCAACCCTTCGAAAGAAGTGTTACAATTGTTCATTTTATTCTTTGATACTAACCTTTCATAAGAAATGGTTTGGTTAACTTAATAAAATGAGATCGACCTTTATGGTATGGTTAAAAGGAACCCGAAAAGGGATTACATAAATAAACTCACCAAATAAATAAGTTGTTCATCACTCATCACTCTAATTAAATAAAATAACTTGCACACTAGGAAAACCCTTTCTACAAGTGACACGCTTTGTTGTTGAGGGGGGATTCCCAGTGTTGAATCCGCTTTTCAACAAACACTTACCCCAATTGGTTCTATTCGTGAACACTGTGTGAAAATGCATCTCTTTGATTGATAACATTTTTTATAAATGAAGTGCTAAATGAAGTTTTGAAAAGATGTGTTCATTCTTAGTTTGAAACATTATGAGTCAAAATCACATAATAAGGGTGTGACAACTTGCTCCGACGAGTGATAGTTAACTATTGTTTAGTGTTTTATACAAGGTTTGAAAATCATCTTTTCCAGGCTGACACATTGGGGAAAGTTAAGACATGGTGTGTGGTTTAACCAATATATAACATATAAATTGTATAAATTCGCGTGTTGATATTGTTCAAGAAATTATTTCATCATGCTAACCATATTCTCCTCTTGAAGTTATAAATATGTACTTTCTTTACTTTTCATTTTTATCATTTTATAAAATCACAAAAACAACTTTATTTGTTACTTTCTACTTTTGATAAAAGATACAAAGTATGATTACATTTATGTTAAGAAATTCTTCGTGGTTCGACATAATCTTATACTATACTACAATTGAATCTTGAAAGAGATGCAAGTGTAAAATACATTAAAGTGTTAACTTATATATTTTATTTGTTTAAAAAGAATTCCTAAAACATAAGTTCAAACCAATTCATGGTTTGTAACTTTGTGAAAAGGAACAAAATGCAAAAGTTAAATTCCATCAATTGATTGTTACTTTTTGATAAAGAGTGATGAATAAATAATCTAACATCTAACTTTTACATTCAGTCATTTAAATTCCACAACTAACTACTAACTCTGTCATTTTTCTTTATTCACTCTCTATCATTTATTTTTTTGCACATTCTAATAATTTATTTATTGATTTATTCTTTTTATTATTTATACTAATCTTTCACAAGAAATGGTACAATTAACTTTAATACAATTTTTTCATAAAAAATGGTATGGTTAATTGAATAAAAAGTGACCAACCATTAATGGTACGGTTAATTCAACCTGAAAGTGAGTAAATAAATAAATTCATCACTCAATCACTCAAACTTGCAACCAATAAATCTCTATTCTACAAATTGGCACCGTTTCCAGGGAATTGCTAGATAATTAAAATTTATACTTATAACTTTTATCAATAGTAATTGTAAATACAATTTTCTTTCACTTTTGTATAAATTATTTTTCTGTTTTATAAACCTTATATTTATTTTCTATTTTGTACCTTTTAAAAATTAAAAATCCTACAATAAAGCAAAAGTTGAACTAGTGGAGTGAAAACCCATTAGTTAAGAAACCATGATTGTTGTTATAAAATTTTTAGGTAATGTGAAGGTACCCCTCATCAACTTTTTCAAAAGAAAAACATAAAAGGGATTGGAATGAGTAAGGATTAGTGGCGGAACTTCCTAAAGAAAAGAAGAAAGTGAATCCTCAAAAATCCAAAAAGGGAAGCTACTTTAATCCTTAAGGGTTTGTTTGAGAGTTGGATTTTCAAGGGGAAGGAGGAGAAATGGAAGGCTAGAGAGTCATTTCACAAGTGTAAAACTCCATACATCCTTGCAACTCATGTGATTGTTCTAAAAATAACTTATGTCAACTTGTTGTTGAAATGGAAAATAGTCAAAAGATGCAATTATAATCGGCCTGTGAAGTTTTAATGAAGACAATATCTTACATGGAAGCTTGAAGACTTGGACATCTCAACAAACAACATACCAAGAACTCAAGGTCATTGTCATAGAATCTCGGATTGCTTTTTACATTCTAGAGTCCTAAGATGATTGCCTAGTATTGAGTCTTAGGGTAGGTAAACCCAAGATGGAAGTGTCTCACAAAGAGCCTATAATAAAAATCACATAAAATGAGGCATAACATCAACATATAAATATATGATAATTAACACTCATGCATTTGCATTTAGCATACATGATTTTATGCATAAAGGTTTAATCATTTCTAAAATCATTATTGCATGATCATTCATCTTATAGGGTGTTTACCATTTAAAATTGAAAACCCATTTTTAACGATTTTGATTGATTCACCCAGTTTATAATCGATTAAGTCCTGATGAAATCCTTAATCGATTAAGGAAAGTCATAATCGATTAAATGGTGTTATAGTAGCTAACCTCCCAGGATTTCTGTTTATTAATCGATTAAGTAATCTTTTAATCTATTAAGCCATAACTGAAAAATCTGTTTTCAAAAACCCGTTAATCGATTAACATGACAATTTAATCAATTAATATATGTTGTGTTAGTTATGAGCTAATTCTATTATTTTGGAAAAAAATCAAAATCAGTTTTAAAGCAATGCTTTTGATACTTTGATAGAGAAATAATTAAGGACCATTGTGAGATCGAAAAATTACTGAGAGAAAAGAAAAAAAAAAGATTCATGGTGCTAAACTTTTCAAAGCTAATGTTTTGATTCTTTGAAGTTTTTCTTGCAAATCGTTTTGAGTGAAAAGAGAGAAAAGAAAGAGAGTTCTTTTCATTGTGCTTATACATTTCATTCATTTGAAATACCTTGCATGATTTCTACACTTAGTTCTTAGGACTGTTTGTGAGATCATTTTGTCAAGTGTTGTAGAAGAGCCAACTTAATTGTTGTTATCCGCACAATCTTGTGCGCAAAGTAACTTGGCAAAATTCAGTAAAGTTGAGGATAATACTCGTTGTGTGTGGTATCACCACAAGTTGAGAATTAGGGATCTTCACACGACAAGGGGTCTTGATTCGAGCGAACATTGTGGTATCCAAGTAGGCGTAGATAGAGGTCAAACCGAGCTTGGTGGCTCATCGGTTTCAAGAAGGAAGTTTATGTCTATGGATATTGGAAGTATGTTTGTAACTAAATTACATTTCTAACAGTGAAGAAAAATCTCCCAGATCAACAGGGAGGCCTGGATGTAGTTTGTAAGTGGACCCGTAAATGAACGAGGATAAAATCCTCGAGCACAATCTTCTATTTCCTTGTCTCTTTAAGATTCGGTCTTTACTGCTTTCTATGTTGAAATTGCATTGTGTCATTAAGTGTTAATTGTTGTTAATCTGTTGATAATCAAAAATCAATATTGAGTTAGTAAAGATCTAGATTTATCATTGTTTTGTAAAGCAAGAAAACTGCTTTTCAAATGAATAACAACCATTATAATCGATTAACATGTTGATTGTAATCGATTAATTGAACTGTCCTTAATCGATTAACCCTGTTGATAATCAGTTAACTGTAGCAACTTTGTATTTTGCGCAAATATCGGAAAAGCGGGATTAGTGATCCGCTACACCTATTCACCTCCCTCTAGGTGGAGTCTTACCTCACTAGTATCCAATAAGTGGTATTAGAGCTAGTACAAAGGTGCTAGCTTGGCCGCTAAATTCGTTGATCCAAGGGATTAATCACTATGGGTTCTACTAACCCTTTCGGTGATGATGGTGCAATCATCAACCGCCCGCCGATTTTCAGTGGCAAAGGGTACGCCTACTAGAAGGTGTGCATGCGAGTCTTTATAGAGGCTATAGACACATAGATTTGGGACTCTATTGTCAATGAGCCTTTCACTCCACTTCACTTAGTGGATGGTGAACCCAAAAAACAACAAAAGAGAATGTGGACTTACGAAGAAAAATGTAAAGTCCAACACAATCTCTAGGAAAAAAACATTATAACCTCTGCCTTATCATACGATGAATTCTTTTAGGTGTCATAGTGCCTAAACGCCAAAGAAATGTGGGATACTTTACATGTAATCCACGAAGGCACAAGTGAGGTTAAGTGTGCAAGATTGAATGCGTTAACTCATGAATATGAGTTGTTTCATATGTTTCCAAATGAGTCAATTAATGAAATGCAGAAACGATTCACCCATATTGTTAACCATTTAATTGCATTAGATAAGAGTTTTGATATTGGTGAACTTACTAACAAAGTGTTGTGTTGCCTTCATAGGAAATGACAGCCCAAGGTAACCGCAATTATGGAGTCGAAAGACTTGGACAAAATGCCGCTAGCAACTCTCTTTGGAAAACTCTAGGAACACGAATTGGAGTTAGGACTCTTAACAATGCATAAAGATTCAGACCGAAAGAAAAAGAGCGTCTCTCTGAAAGCTACTTCTTCACAATCACAAGTAGAGAGAGAGACAGTGATGATTCGGTGTCTGAACTTGATGATGAAACCTTAAACCTCATGGTCAAAATTTTTGGGAAGTTTCTCAATAAGAAAGGACGGTTTAAACGCTTTCAAAAGAAAGAGGAAGCTGGTTCAACCAGACAAGGCAAAGCTCCCAAAGATCGCCTCATTTTCCATGAGTGTGGCAAGTCGGGCCATATGAAATACCAATGCCCGACCCACCTCAACAAGGTTGAACATGATAAAAGAAACCCTCAAGACTTCAAACCAAAGAGGCCTACATAGTGTGGGATGTGCCGGACGACGAGACAACAAGTAGCATATTCGATGGAGAGGAGACAACCAAATTGTGCTTAATGGCAAACACTACAAAAATTGGCAGCATAAGCAACCTGGATAACACGAGCAAGGTATACTTTTCTGACTCGTCTTCATGTTCCAATGAGTCTCCTACTTATGATGAGTCATATAGTGCATTTGATGAGTTGCATGAGGAACTTAAGAAATTAGTGAAAGTAAATGTAGATAGAAAACGAGTCATCATGTTGCAAGAAAGTAAGATAACTAAAATGTAAGAGGAGTTAAATTAATTAAAACTGGAAAATAAGACTCTTGATCTAATTTACTCTTTCGCCTCATGTAGTTTTGCCACTAAATTAATTGAACCCCCTTTTTGTGATTAATGCGATATATTAAATGCTGAAATTTCTGATTTAAAGGATAAATTGGAAAAGTTCACATGTAGCAGAGATAACCTAGACAACCTACTTGCTACATCTAGGAATGTAGGTAATCATAGAGGTCTTGGCTATAAATCAAGGGAAAAAAGTAGACCATATAGGAGCTAAGTAGACTACATGCATAATAGGACTAATCATAGATTGCCTACTTGTTTCTATTGTGGCAAACATGGTCATACATCTATATCATGCTACATTAGGTAATATGGTGTTCCTAGTGGTAATTATGTATGGATGCAGAAAGGGAAAGAGTCTTTGATTACTAACAAGAAAGGACCCAATATAACTTGGGTACCTAAACAATGCAAGTAAACTTGTTTTGCAGGTATGCCTACGGACTCATGGACAACACTGGTACTTGGACAGTGCATGCTTGATGCATATGAAGAATTGGAAATGGTAAAGGTTATCTCACTTATGGAGATAACAATAGAGGGAAGATACTAGGCATTGGAAGAATTGGAAATGCTTCCCAAGCCGTGATAGAAAACGTGCTATATGTCGAAGGACTAGAGCACAACCTACTAAGCATTAGCAAACTATGTTACAAAGGTAACAAGGTATCTTTTGACTCAAACTGTTGCATCATTCGGGACGCGGTAAATAATAATGTTAATTTTATAGGGCAGCGAATAAATAACATTTATATGATCGATTTGGATGATGTCACTACTTTGTTTTCTAAATGTTTTATCGCTAAAGAGAGTGACATTTGGTTGTGGCATAGACGAGTAGCACACGTTCATTTGAAACTTCTTGCAAAGTTGTCATCACATGATTTAGTAGTAGGATTACCAAAGCTATATTTTAAATCAAAAGACTTTTGTGACACTTGTCAAAAGTGTAAACAAGTGAAGAGTTCATTTTCAACTAAGAAAGTGATATCCACAACAAAGCCTTTGGAATTAATCCATATGGATTTGTTTGGACCATCACAAATAATGAGCTTTTGTGGTAGCTACTATGCGCTAGTAATTGTTGATGACTACTCTAGATTTACGTGGACTTTGTTTCTCACTCTAAAAAGTGATGCTTTCAAATCTTTTAAAAATCTGGCCAAACAACTTCAAAACCAATTTGATCATAAGATAGTGTATATTTGCAGCAGTCATGATGTAGAATTTGAAAACCACCAATTTGATAAGTTTTACGAAAAGCATGGGATCCTACATCAATATTCGACTCCTCGAACCCCTCAACAAAATGGAGTTGTTGAGAGGAAAAAATGAGTACTAGAGGAGCTAGTTAGGACAATGCTAAATGAAAGCAAGGTCACTAAGTATTTTTGGACCGATGCGGTGCATACTGCTTGCTATGTAATTAATTAAGTACTACTTAGGCCTACACTCTTAAAAATGGCATATGAATTGCTAAAAGGCCGAAAATTGAATATTTTACACTTGCTTGCGTTTGGATGTAAATGCTTTATATTGAATAATGGTAAAAGATTACTAGGTAAATTTGATTCGAAAGCTGACAAGGGAATATTTTTGGGATACTATCATAGTAAAGCATATCGAGTCTTTAATAAATAAACTATGCATGTTGAAAGTTCTTCCATGTAAAATTTGATGAATCTTCTCCGAAAGAGAAGAGGAAGGTTGTGTGTGATGATGTTTCAGGTGCGCTGGAAAATGCATACACAAAGAACATGGATATTGAGAACGAGGTTCAAGATGATCAAGAGCAAAATGAAGATCATCAAGAAATGCCTATGGCGTGGAAGACAAAGAAAGATCATCCACTCGACAAG
Source organism: Lupinus angustifolius (assembly GCF_001865875.1). Taxonomy (NCBI): domain Eukaryota; kingdom Viridiplantae; phylum Streptophyta; class Magnoliopsida; order Fabales; family Fabaceae; genus Lupinus; species Lupinus angustifolius. Next base: position 627,138 of record NW_017727367.1, on the reverse strand, counting down.
GTTATAGGTGATATCTCAACGAGAGTGGTAACCCGAAATTCACTGCGAAATTTTTGTAACCTTGTAGCATTTGTGCCTCAAGTCGAACCTAAGACCATAGAGAGGCCTTAGAGGATGAACACTGGCGTATAGCTATGCAAGAAGAGCTAAACCAGTTTGAGCGTAATATTGTATGGGACTTGGTCCCTAATCCTAAAGATCATCCTGTAATAGGCACGAAATGGGTCTTTAAAAATAAATTGGATGAATCTAGTTTGATTATATGTAATAAGGGACACCTTGTTGAAAAAGGGTATAATCAAGAAGAGGGCATCGACTATGACGAAACCTACACCCCTGTTACGAGGTTGGAGGCTATTCAAATGTTACTAGCCCTTGCATCGATTATGAACTTCAAACTCTTTCAAATGGATGTAAAGAGTGCATTCTTGAGTGGATATATTCAAGAAGAAGTATATGTGAATAAACCGCCCGGTTTTGAAAATCATAAATTCCCTAATCATGTTTATAAACTCAAAGAGGCTTTATATGGTTTAAAGCAAGCTCCTAGAACTTGGTATGATAGATTGAGTAGTTTCTTATTAGAAAAGGGATTTGAAAGGGGCAAGGTTAATACAAATCTTTTTATACAAAAGTCAGAAAATAATGTGTTACTAGTACAAATTTATATAGATGATATAATATTTGGTGCTACTAATGATTTGTTGTGTAAAGAATATTCTGAACTTATGAAAGGGAGTTTGAAATGTCGATGATGGGTGAGCTGACATTCTTTCTAGACCTACAAATCAAACAAATGAGCAGTGATATATTCATTCACCAAACAAAGTATTGCTAAGATTCGAGATTGATAAATGTAAAGAAGCGACAACACCTATGGCATCATCCTGCTATCTCGATAAAGACGAAAAAGGTAAAGCAATTGAGGTAACAAAATATTGTGGCATAAATGGTTCTTTATTATATCTAACTGCTAGCCACCCTGATATAATGTTTAGTGTATGTATGTGTGCAAGATATCAAGCCTCACCTAAGGAATCATATTTTAATTGGTTAATTGGTTAAGCTACTACAGATAATCGATTAACGACAATGCTATATCAGATTAAAGTGACGTTTTTGTGTCATTTCTCACTTAGAACCCTAATCCTCTTTGCTTCCCCCTTCTGGATCTTTTCCCAAAATTGAGTGTTCCTCTAGAGTTCATTAGTAAATTCGGTTCCTACCTTACAGTTTCATCTCTGTAAAGCCTTAAATCTCTACTCATTCTGTATTTCACGGTTTTCCCCTCTTTAGAAACCCTAAACCTCAAATTCAAAAAATTGATTATCAAACCGATTAAATCACTATTATACCTGCAAGATGAGTGAACCAAGGAGCATGAGAGTGAAGCACACTGCAAAACATGCTAATTATGTGGCACAGGTAAACGAGTATCCTTTGATTCTGATTGTTGTATTATTCGTGATAGTATATCTAATAATTTTAAGTTTCTCGATCATCGTATAAATAATATCAATATGACTAATTTAGAAGATGTCACTACATTGTTTCCGAAATGTTTTATATCTAAAGAATGTGAGATTTGGCTTTGGCATAGACACATTGCACATGTCCATATTAAACATCTAGATAAATTATTATCTCACGATTTGGTTGATGGACTACCTAAACTTAATTTCGAAACTAAAGAAACTTCCGACACTTGCCAAAGGTGTAAGCAAGTCAAGAACTCATTTGTTTCAAAAAATGTGATATCCACAATAAGGCCATTGGAGCTTCTCCATATGGACTTGTTTGGACCGTCACAAATTATGTTTTGGAGGTAGTTACTACGCTTTGGTAATCGTGGATGATTTCTCTAGATGTACATGGACCTTGTTCCTTTTTGTAAAAAACGACACTTTCAAATCCTTCAAAAACTTACCCAAGCAAATCCAAAACCAACTTAACCTTAAGATAGTATACATTCGTAGTAACCATAGTGGTGAATTTTAAAACCACCTGTTCGAAAAGTTTTGCAATAAACATGGTATCCTACACCAATACTCGACTCTTCGAACTCCTCAACAAAATGGAGTTGTTGAGAGAAACAATAGTGTATTAGAAGAGTTGGCCAGGACCTTGCTTAATGAAAGCAAAGTGCCTAAATATTTTTGGGTCGATGAAGCACATATGACCTGCTATGTTATAAATCCAGTTCTCCTAAGGCCTAAACTTTTAAAAACTCCTTATGAACTTTTCAAAGGCCAAAAACCTAGTATATCCCATCTTCACGCTTTTGGATGCAAATGTTTTATTTTAAACAATGGAAAACGTGCTTTAGGAAAGTTCGGTTGAAAAGTGGATGAGGGTATATTTCTAGGGTATTTGATGCATAGTAAGGCATTTAGAGTTTTTAACAAATACATCATGCATGTAGAAGAGTTAATCCACGTTCATTTTGACGAATCTTCTCCAAAAGAGAATAGAAAGGTCTTGTCTGATGATGTTGTAGGTTCTTTGGAAGAAGCATATACTAAGGACTTGGAAAAAGAAAATGAGGCTTAGGATGATCAAGAAGTCAGCAAGGATCAACAGGACTTGTCGAGGGTGTGAAAAACCAAGAAAGACCATTCACTTGATAAAGTGATAGGTGATATTTTTACGGGGGTGGTAACTCATAATTCTTTATGCAATTTTTATAATTTTGTAGCTTTCGTATCGCAAATAGAGCCTAAGACAATAGATGAAGCCATAGAGAATGAGCACTAGGGAATAGCTATGGAAGAAGAGCTAAACTAGTTTGAATGAAATAATGTGTGGGACTTGGTCTCTAAACCAACAGATCATCCGATAATTGGCACCAAATGGGTCTTCAGAAACAAACTCGATGAAACTTTCTCAATAATACGAAACAAAGCACGCCTAGTGGCCAAGGGATACAACCTGGAGGAAGATATCGATTACGATGAGACCTACACCCTTGTTGCGAGGTTCGAGGCCATTAGGATGCTATTGGTATTTGCATGGATCATGAACTTTAAATTGATCCAAATGGATGTCAAGAGCGCCTTCTTGAATGGATTCATTCAAGAAGAGGTTTATGTTGAGCAAATGCCCGCTTTCGAAAACTTTAAATTCCCGAACCATGTTTATAAACTCAAAAAGGCACTTTATGGTCTGAAATAAGCGCCTCGAGCTTGGTATGATAGACTGAGTACCATTCTTTTAGAAGAAGGGTTCGTAAGGGGCAAGGTTGACACAATGCTCTTTATCCAAAAATCAGATAATCATGTTTTGTTAGTGCAAATATATGTTGACGATGTTACCTTTGGCACTACTAACGACCTCCCATGCAAGGAGTTTTCTGATTTTATGTAGGGAGTATTTGAAATGTCAATGATGAGGGAGCTTACTTTCTTCCTCGGATTACAAATTAATCAAATCAAAAGAAGAATATTTGTCCACCAGTCGAAATATTGCAAAGAGCTACTTCGTAAGTTTGAGATGGAAAAGTGCAGAGAAGCGTCTACACTGATGGAATCCTCTTGTTACTTAGATAAAGACGAGAAAGGAAAAGCGGTAGAGGTAACTAAGTTTCGTGGCATAATAGGCTCATTATTATATTTAACTGTGAGTCACCTTGATATACTGTTTTGTGTTTGCATGTGTGTGAGATATCAATCTATGCCTAAAGAATCGCACTTTAGTTTTGTTAAACGAATCATGACATATCTCACAGGAACCCTAAATATGGGATTATGGTATCCTAGGGAGGCCTCACTATCTTGGTAGGATATTCTGATTACGATTTTTTGATTATAAATTGGATCGGAAAAGGACTAGTGGAACTTGCCATCTTTTTGGCAACTCCTTAGTGTCATGGCACAACAAAAGTCAAGCTTGTGTTAGTTTATCCACCACTGAAGTGCAATACATTGACGTCATTGTGTGTTGCGCTCAATTCCTTTGGATGAAGTAGCAACTTATGGATTTCGGTCTCAAGTAGAAAAGATAATGATTAAATGCGATAATACAAGTGCCATAAACCTATCAAAGAATCTCATTTTGCATTCAAGAACCAAGCATATAGAAATAAGACATCATTTCTTGCGTGATCATGTTGAAAAAGGTGATTGTGTACTTGAATTTGTTGAAACCACTAAACAACTAGCGGATATTTTCACCAAGCTCCTTCCACGGGATACATTCTTTGTTCTTAGATGAGAACTTGGAATTCTTGATAAACAATATCTTAAATAGTTTGGCTAATGGTATTGTGTGCCTTTGCATGATCAATATGCTTATCTTTGTAATATATGTTGAATGCATGATTCCTTTGTGCTTATAAATTGTATTCATGATTCTATGTTTATGTGCTAGAAGTATTTAATTCTATCTAGAATAGATTCTTAGGTTAAGTGTCTTAGCATGCCATGCCATTCTCAAAAATGAACTCAAATATGTGATTTTACTGATATTAATCGATTAACCTATGTCATAATCGATTAAATTGAGTTCCAATAGGTTCAACATTTTGTTTTCTAACACTTAATCGATTAAGTCTTTCATGAATCGATTAATTGGGCTCAATTTTTTTAGAAATGTAAGACTTTAATGAGGCTTAATCGATTAACAGATGCTTTAATCGATTAATAGCAATAAACTATATCAGATATAGTACACATTTGAGAAAGGTTTTTCAAACCCTAATCTCAAAATTCCTGCCCCTTTTCAATCAATTGGTGAAATTGATCAGTGATAACCACATAGCCACCTAAGCCGAGCCCCAAGAAGCCATATTGTACTATGTTTTGGTGAAACTCATTTTATGTACTTGCTACAAAATTGCTATTTCCTATCTTGTTGAACTCTGTTTAACTATGTCGATGGATTATGGATTATGTTTGTATGGGAATCTTGATCTTATCTTAAGTGTATATCATATATCTACGATTAATATATGCCTTAACTTAATAAATTGTCATATTAATCATTCTGTGCTTGATTTCTTATATACATGATGGATATGTCACATAGATCTTATCCATGTTTTGTTTATAGTCAGTTTAATTGATTACATGCAGATGTTAATCGATTAAATGCAGAAATCAATGCACTTGTTCAAGCTTCTTAAAATTGATTAATCGATTAAATCCCATACTTAATCGATCAACAACATTTTATTTTCACAAACATTTATATCTCTTCTTACTTTTGACCAGCTATTACCATATTAATGCCTATGCTTTTTTATAATGTCAAAAGGGGAGAAAGGTGTTGTTTTGTTGTTTGAAGTGTTTTACAGGTTTTTTTGCTCTCGTGAGTATGCTACCTACATTCGCTTCAATTTTTCACCTTGTTGCTTGGTGGAGGGGGAGAACAAAGTGAGGGGGAGCAACACAACTTTGATATTATCCGACCTTTTTGCAAACACTTGCTGATCAACATCAAACTCATAAAACAAGGATTTGGTGTAGAGTTTGTCATCATAAAAAAGGGGGACATTGAAAGTGCAAAGAGTCAAGACTTGCGTATTTGAAGTTGACCTTGGTTTTGATGATGACAATGAACATACAAGAAAGCTTGAAGATATTGCAACAAACAACAAGCCAAAGACTCAAGAATGATATGTACAGACTTAGGGTTTTGTAATTTTACTTTACTAGAAGTCTTAATATGATTGCCTTAGATCGGGTATAGCTTAGGAAAACCTAAGTGAGAGTCTCACAAGAACTTAAAATGAGCATGACTAATATTGAGACATAACATATAGAAATTATATGATAAGTAAGCTCATGTGTCTACCTACATAGTTTTGTACATTAAAGGTATAACATAATTGAAAAACATGTATTGCATTATCACATGTCATATAGGTAGTTTACCATTCATCAAGAAACTAAAGTTTATACAACATAATTGATTATGTGTTGTATATAATCGATTAAATACATGTGAGAAATCACTTCATCGATTATGAATAGTGTCTATCGATTATCAGAATTACAGTGGCTAACCAATTTGAAACTTATGGTGTGTTAATCGATTAAGACATAACAGAAAACTAGTTTTTAACAGCTCGTTAATCGATTAAAGCAGAATATAATCGATTAATGACAACATCAATGTATTTCCTATAAAGGTTGTAATTCTAGCCCATGTAACATAACTTGAACATTTATTTTCATACATTGCATTAGAGTCAAAAATTGCATTAAGAGAGCTTAGAGAGTTATAGCATTCTGAATAGGGCTTAGATATTCATATCATTGCATATATCTCTAGGTTTTTCAATGCATTGTATTCATGCATAGGTTGCTTGATTTCTTTAAGAGTGGAGTAAAAAAATCTTTTCCTGGAAAAGTGTGCAAACCTTTTTATGAAAAACTTTTACCTTAATTCTCATTTAGATTCGGTTCTTGTGAGTTTTTCTGCTTAGAGTTCAGGATTGAGTTTAACCATTGTATCTGAGTATTAAGTACTCAAGACAACTCATCAAAAACAGCGACGAACAAGGAAGTTGATCTCTTGGTGAGTAGTATCACCTCAAGAGAGATCTTCACAATCTTCATAAAGACTAGGAGGTCTTGGTTCAAGCGATACCTAGGCTGGGCCCAAATCACGAAAGGATATAAGATCCAAGTAGGTGAGTTAGATAGGTCAAACCAAGGATGTGAAGCTGATAGGTGCCAAGAAAGAAGCAACTTAGTCTTGTTGGAATTTCAAGTGTGCATGTATACCAACATCGATTTCAATAGTGAAGAAAAATCTCCTAAGATTATAAGAGGAATCTGGATGTAGTTTGCAGTGGACCGCAAACGAACCAAGATAAAAATTCCTTATGCGCAATTTTATATCCCTTATCTCCTTTACTTTCGATCTATACATTCTTGTTAATTGATTAATTATGAGTTGCATGTTATAATTTGTGTTGTTACATTTTGTAACTTCTTTAATCAAATGATTGTGTAAAGATTGGTAATTAGTAACTTGTTGTGCAAGAAACCTTAAAATCGAGAAGTACAAGATTCAGGATAATCGATTATCCACAAGCATAATCGATTAAATCCAAGCACTACTTAATCGATTAAAACCAGGCTTAATCGATTAAGTGCAACAGTTTTCATATATGCGCAAAATATCAGAACTGCGTAATAAAAACTAGGCTTAATCCAACAATCCCACAATGTATCACAGAAAAAGTGTTGTCATATATTATATAAATACAACAACATATCGTACACACAACACTGTCATATATGTCTTACATACAAAACGCATTTTATAAGTATTATTAACAGCACTTATTGTTGCGCTGTTCTATTGCATATATATAACATCGCATTCTTAGAAAAGTGCTATTGTATATTCATATATATTCTCAAACAAAACCTTAATACAATAGCGTAGAACACAAATAGCATTGTTGTATTAAGCATATACAACAACACAGTCTATAAAAGCGTTGTTGTATTAATCCTTTATAATATTACATGTCAGGGATTCTAATCCCTAGAATTCAATGTTAATTTTTAGAAATTAACAACTGCATATAAATTTATTAGCAGCATATACATTTTCAACAACACAGACATTTATACATTCTCAACAGCACAAACACATTAATATAGGTCAGAAGTTTGTTTTATTAACATCAATATAATACAAACTACAAACAATGAATATCATACCAATTATGTATTGACGGAGTACATAATTACAAATAAAAAAATTATGCAAATTACAAAGAAACAAAATTATACAAATTACAAACAATCAAAATTAAGCTATAGTTATACAAAGACTACTTGCACCTACTTTTTCCTTTTCTTTGATTGTTTTTGGCTTGTAAGATCATCCTTGTTTGGAGTAATATATCGATTCACCCAAAGCCCTTCATCGCGATCATCTCTTGTACATAAATCATCATATGTAGATGGTCCACTCTCACGCGACTGATATGTCTCAAAAAAGGATCATCTTCATCAATATCTTCATATTCTTGGTCATCAATATTATTGACAATCATTTTGTTAGTTAAAAGAACATTGGACCATTTCATATCATCTGGGTCACTAACATAGAATACTTGTTGAGCTTATAATGCTAGAATAAATGGCTCATCTTTATATCCAACCCTATTAAGATCCACTTCCATGAACCCTAACTCATCAACTCGGAAGTCATTGTTGTTATCAACTGACATACAATAAAAAACTGGCATCCGAAACATTGTGTAATCCAATTCCCATATGTGTTCAATCACCCCAAAGTACGACATGTTCGCATATATTGAGTTTCTATCTTTTTCACTTGACATGGGTAAAGTTCGAGCAAAGAGTCACACCACTATTTTGCTTTTTACTTTGATCATCTTATTTTTTCGTATAAAATGTGAACGCATTAACTATGTAACCAGTGTAGGATAAGACATGAATGCTTGGACCATTGGCTAACCATTTCAATCTTTCAGAAACTGAATTTGCATTTATATTCAATTCCTCATTAATGTGATTTTTTAGCCACTTTATGAAACACCGATTATGCTCTTTGGAAATCCAATTTTCATTCTTACTTGGGTAACACTTCGGTAGAATCTCCTTGTGTGTTTCAACATATGGCTCAACCTCATCGGCATTATGTAAAACATATAAGTGCGCTTGCTCCAATTCGGTTCCTGTTATAGTCAATATTTCATTCCCAGTAATACCTTCACCAAATGTTCTTTTTACATATCGAGGCTTTGGAATGTCCATGCAATCACCATCGGTAAGGTATCTAGTAAAAAAATTAAGAGCTTCTTCAAAAACATATTGTTCGACAATACAATCCTCTGATCTTGATTGGTTCTTCACATACCCTTTTAATGCCTTCATATAACGCTCAAGGGGGTACATCCATCTCATATAGGAAGGGCCACATAATTGTGTCTCTCGAACAAGATGAATACCTAGATGAACCATTATGTCAAAAACAAAGGTGGGAAATACATTTCAAGCTCACACAAAGTCAAAATAATTTGTCTTTGCAATGCAAGTAATTTCTCAGGGTCAATCACTTTGCTACAAATTGCCTTCAATAAGAGGCATAACCAAGTTATGGTTCCTCGAACTTTTTAAGGTAGAATTGACCGTATTCCAATAGGCAAGAAATGCTCCATAAGTACATGACAATCATGAGATTTAAGACCTTTTAACTTGAGGTTTTTCATTGATACGAGGTTCTAAATGTTGGAAGAATACCCTTCTGGAACTCTAACACCATGAATAAATTTACAAAATTCCATTTTCTCCTTCCTCGACAAAGTATAAGCTGCTGGAGCTAGAAATATACGTTTTCGCTTCATTATCGGCCCCAATTCCTTTCTTATTCTCATACTAACCAAGTCCAACCTTGCATTGAAGCTATCTTTGGTCTTACTAGGGACATTGAGTAAGGTACCAAGGAGACTTTCAAACACGTTTTTTTTCAATATGCATAACATCGAGGAAATGTCTTACATATAATGAACTCCAATATGAAAATTCAACGAAGATTGACCTTTTCTTCCACCTGCTTGTGACAATTTCTTTTGAAAAAGGTTTACCAAAGTTAGTATTCAAATCCTTTAGCTTTTGAAATAATTGGTCACCTGTCAACGGCAAAGGAGCACGACCTTCTTCATTATTTCTATCAAATGCTTTTCTCCATCGTCAATAGTAATGAGTATTATCTTCACATACAGGATATGCAAAATGTCCTTTTGTACTATATCCAGACATATTACCATATGCAGGGAAATCACTGATTGTGTCGAACAACAAAGCCCTCAAGTTGAAGCTTTCTTCCCTATAAGCATCATATACATTTATGCTTGTCTCCCACATTTGCTTCAAGTCTTCAATTAATGGAGCCAAATAAATGTCTATATCATTTCCTAGTTGTTTAGGTCCAGATATTAACATAGATAACATCACATATTTGCGCTTCATGCATAGAGTGAAAGTGTGCATGTCAAGAGGAACACTTTGGAAGGCTCTCCTTGAACGTCATGGTTTTGATGAGGACAACGTGTGCCTAAATGTGCTTGAAGATAACCAACAATCCAACGTGCTTGAGTCTTTTATTTGGTACTAGGCTTAGACTAGTTTCTAGTTTAAGTTGAGTCGAAGGCTTAGGGCACCTAAAACATGTCTCATATGCATTTATCTTTAAATCATTTCATCCATGAGATATGTTCATTTGATAATATGTTCATGCATTACATAAATACATGTATATATGCATTCTAGGCATAAAACTAAGTGTCAAACATGTATTA
>NW_017727367.1:612257-616753 GCF_001865875.1 Lupinus angustifolius | reverse complement strand
GGTGTATTGTAACCACTGATACCTAACATAGAGAAGGAGGTAGGTTGTATATCACTAACATCTCTAGTCATGTACTGTGGGAGCAACTTTGAACACTAGGTGGGTTAATTCCATCTATTGACAATGCAAGGCGTAGATTTCTTGATTCTTGACCAAAACTAGGATAGTCATGATCAATTTTTCTCCATTGAGGAGAATTTACAGGATGTCGAAGCTTGCCATCTTTAATCCTTTCTTCATCATGCCATGTCAACTTCTTTGCATCTTTGGCATTGCTAAACATGCGCTTAAATCTTGCTTTGATGGAAAAATATCATACAACCTTTTTGGGAATAGAGTCTTCCTTATTATATCGTGATGCACTACATTTAAGACAAAACTTTAATAAAGCATACTCATTAAAAAATAAGATGCAATCATATTCACAAGCATGTATCCTAGTGTAGTCCATGCCTATGGAGCGTAACATTTGTTTTGCATCATAGGTTCGAGAAGGGAGCACATTATCTTCCTGTAACATATCCTTCAAAAGTGCAAGTAAGTCGGTGAAACTCTTATCAGTCCATCCATTAACAGATTTCGACTTATACAACCTTGACATTGCTGCCAATCTTATATCTTTTGCACTTGACATGTGTAAAGTTCGAGCAACAAGAGTCACACCACTATTTTGCATTTTACTTTGATCATCTTCTTTTTCCGTATAAAATGTGATCCCATTAATTAGGTAACTAGTTGCAGGATAAGACATGAAGGCTTGGACCAGTGGCTAACCATTTCAATCTTTCGGAAACTGATTGTGCATTTATGTTCAACTCCTCATCAATGTAACTTTGATCAATATCGTGACACACTAAATGAACTTTTAACTCATTTGGAGTAATTCGGTTTGAGTAACAACATCAAGGACATGCAACTCTATTAGGGTTTTCAGCATTCTCAATTGTAAACCTCACAAAAGATTTCACTCCATCTTCATACTCCTTCGTCAATCGATTGGGGCTCGTCCATTTTCTATTAATAAAAAAATATAATGAGCATAAATCCCTAAAGCTTGGAGTTAAGCTCACCAAGCAGAGCAAATGCATTATTATGATTAGAACCCTAACTCATTACAAGCTAAATGAGTGAAATCACTTTCACTCATTTATAAGGAAAATATTTATAACTCAATACAAGCTAAATATAATGTAATTAAAAAGGCAAATAACTATATGAAAAACTCAATTTCAATTCGGTGTTGAATGCGTGAATGATGATTTTGATGTTAAACGAGTGAAGGATTATCGAAATTGGTGTTGAATGATTTTCGTGTAAAATTAGTGAATGGTTTCCGGTGTTGATTGAGTGAATGATTTTGAGGTTAAATAATTTTCGAGGTCGATTTTGAGAGTAAATGTGTTTCGCTGCTAAGTAAATGAGTGTTGGGATTGCTGATGAATGTGTGAGAATGCGGGGAAATTTTAATTTTTTAGGGACTTATAGTATCTTCAACAGCGCATAATGACGATGGTGTTGTCAATGATACAAATCAACAGCGCATAGTGATGATGGCACTGTCAATGATACCTAAGCAACAGTATAACCTTAAGGAAATGTTGTGGAAGAACTCCCCATTTAAATATATAGAACAATTAATAATGGCAATAAGTAACATTCAAACAATTAATCGATTAAGCACTATGTTAAGCGATTAAGTGTAGAGGAAATAGTTTTGTGGATCATATCGACAGTGTTTTTTACCAAATGTGTTGTTGTATAGATAAAAGATAATAAATGAGAGATAAGTATTCAAGAGCACTTTTTGGTGAATGCGATGTTGAATGCAACGTAATCAACAACACATTGTTAAAAAAACGATATTGTATGGTTATAACGACAACACATTCACAAAAAACTGCTGTCGAATACCATTATTCCTAATTCTACACAGTTACGCACACAACAGAAAATAACTTGAATGCATACAGAAATAGAACATAACAACAAAATGAATTATATTACAGAGACCAAATCATATGCATTATATTGAATTCCCTAAGCTACAATTTGTGCAAAACTAATCTACTACACATTTAGCTATGATTTGTCAACAGAAATAAGTACAAAGTTTGACCATTGTTCTCTAATCTGGTTGACTTCGTCATCTGTATATGATTTGCCAACAATCTTGATTGCATTAGTTGGCCATTGTTGAATGATCTCCTTCATGAATTTCAGCATGTAATAGCCGCAATCTACCTCATTTGTTTGGTAAGGGGTCTATAATTAAAATTAAGTAAACATATAAGTATAACATTAGTTGGTTATTACACATATAATTGTTTGAGATGATTTGTGTCAATACCTTTATACGAGTCCACTTGATTTTGGGATTTAGTAACTTGTTTCTAGCACGATAACAGCTTTTGTAAACTCTCACCGCATTAAACAATAGAAAATGTACTTAATTACTAAACAACTAGGAAAGTGAAAGTGTAACTAAAAGTTTAAATAAGTAGACCACTTACCTAGAAAACATCTTTTTTCATAGCGGGGTAGTTCTTCCTATCATCATGTGCCAATGAGTCAAAGTAGTATATTTCTTCATTGATCTGATTGATGGCAATCAAAACCTTATGATGCCTAACAAAAAATATGTACATGGTTAGGAAATGTAAAACACAACAAACATACTAAAGAAATAAATATAAAAGACAATTAAAAAATGCTCATCCGATATTAAAAGGTGCAAGAAATAAATCTGCATCTTCTTTATGATGGAGGGGATTATATGTAATTCGTTCTGTTTTTCCCTAATCTCATTTTTGTCATTCGACACCAAAGCGGTAAGGTGCAGGGGTATGAACATCACATTTTTCTTATTTAACTTAATAAAATTTTCATACCAGTACCTAATATATATAACACAAATGTTATTTAATTATAACAAACCGCCATGCAAAAGTGAGAAGTTAAGAAAACATAATTTACCTCATATATATACATACAGAAGTTGCACCTATACATTCATGTTTATATACATCCTGGACTTCATTGATGCCGACGTATTCATCAATATTATCCTCGAAGACTACCTTGGGAATTGATATAATTAACATATCATCTCCCAACTTCTATACATGCTCCAAGAGCTGAATACATTAGTTGGTAGTCTTCTTGGAGCTCACATATCCAGTAGATGGCTTTGAGCTCACATCCCTCAAGATGGCTTAGACTTTTGGGTGCTACTCGAGGTGGAATGTACATTTTCCTGAAATATTCAATAAAAACATATCAATTATAGATCAATATATATATATAATATGAGTGAGCGTAAGGTGAAAAAATCATACCTTAGGAGGAATTACTTGAACAAAGGTCTACTGGCCAAGCCATAAAAGTGCCTATAGCCCCTCCAACTGTGAAGATATCCTGATCGAGAGGAATTGGCAGCAATGCATTGTCATTGATTGCAATGTCAATTGCTACCTTCAAATGATGGCGTGGGATATGTGTATTATGCAACATAGCAATGGCCGACTTGTGCACTTTCCCAACACCCATTACTCGACTAGTTGGGGTATCCAGGAAAAGTTTGCAAGAACTGATTCCATGTACGTAAGTTAAAATATATAATTAGTTAACGACTAAATTAAAATAAGTTAACTAAATTAAAATAAGTTAACTAAATTACCTCAGGAATGGGAATCATAATGGGAATGTTGTAAGGTGCAGGTGTGCAACTCTCATTGACGGTTGAAGGAATGGTGCCAACATTACTAGCTAGTCGTTGCCACTCAGCTTCTTTCGCCTTCATTGATTGCTCAAATTCGTTGAACCGTTGCATGAGGTCATCTAGTTGATTTTGAACCTGGCTCATTTGGGCTTTGGTTGCACGCTTTGGATGGGGTACAAATGTTTGTTGGCTAGCCCCAAATCCTGCACCTCGGATATGGCCAGGGTAGAGAGGCAGTCCTAGTGCCTTGTCAAGTATTATGTGACTATGCGGGTTTGCTTCCTTGTCTATTAGGGCAACCTGACAAATCAAGAAAAAACATAATGTTAATTAATCACATTTTGATAAGTAAAGTATGGAAATTAAGTATAATTAAAAAATGAGCACTTACAACACATCTTGCTGCTTCTTGAACTTCCTCATTGTCGATGACACCATCCTTGTTCTTACGGGCATCCAGCCATAGAACATCGAGTTCTACTCTATGTGGAGTCATAGGTGTATCGCTTATGTTATCCAACTAACAAAACATAACCAATAATAATGTAATTAGATATATATGCATACAAAACATAACCAATAATATAAAAATTAACAATACTTACAATTTTTTCCTCAATTCCTCTATACCTCGCTCGAGAAGCTCGGTATGGATATGAAGGCTTGGATGCCTCTTGCAATTTTCATTACATAATTTCTGAAACAATAAACAACATTAATATCAACAATCATATACAAAAGCATATATACAAAAGTCAACACAAATAATATGATTTTA
>NW_017727367.1:577810-612157 GCF_001865875.1 Lupinus angustifolius | reverse complement strand
GCCTCGTCTTGTGTGCGTAGGGTGATAAATGTCTTCCAATCCTCTTCATCAACGATATTTGCATATTTAGTTGGAGGTTTTAGGTTGACATTGCCATCAGCATCTCTGAGTAATTTTTTGGCATCAGTTCAGAATTGTTGGAGAGCCTTGCCAGCCGATTTAAGGATATAATCCTTATTCTCCTCACCAACATCAAAAGTTGATTGAAATAAAAACACATATACATTATATATTGCATGCAAACACATGCGTATACGTTCATTGCATGAAAACATAACACATATACGTACATTGTATGACAACACAAAAACTGAAGAATAAATTTAGTGTTATTTCATTCCAAATACGCTCCTTCATGGTATTACCTACATCACTCCATTTGTTGAAGGATAGCTTCACATTCTGCCTAACAACAACACCAATGTAGCTTACCAATACGTTGCCACCCTTCGAGGTTAATGGTTGGCCTTTAGAGTTTCATTGAACTTCTATCTTCACATCCTTGCTTCTTGACCGAATGACATTCTTCTTGGAAGTCGTTCCACGTGGAGGTTCTTTTTGAGCAACGATTTGCTTGTCTTGTGGAGTCGGTGTAGCTTCGTCACCACTATGAAAACCATCATCGCCACTTTGGGAAGTCATTGATGAAGTTTTTTCAGTTTATGACAATATGAGAATTTATGAGAGTATGAGGGTTTGCTGAGAGTATGAGGATTTTATTTCGATTAAGTTTGAGAGCGTAGAGGAAACGATTCATGTTTTAGATATTTAAACTGTAATACCAATTTAACAATGCATATTAAAGGTAGCGTTTTTTAATAGACATCTTCAACAATGCATATTAAAAGTAGTGTTGTTGTATTGACATCTTTAACAGCGCACATTAAGGATTGCGTTGTTGTTGTGTATCTAGTTGTTTACTACTTACTTTCATTAACACATCAACAGCGCTACCGAGATGTAGCACTGTTGAATAGAATCTAATTGACAATGATATCTTAATTATACGTTGTTGAATAGAATCTAATTGACAGCGCAATCGTAATTATGCATTGTTAAACTGAACTCATTTTCCAAATTAACAGCGTACTCGTAGTTATGCGCTGTTAAATTAACATTTTATATAACTGGAAAATATTTATACAACATGAATTTACGTTAATTAACAAGAAGTTGCCATGAAGTATATTACTATATAATTTTGTTTATTAATACGAAACTGGAAAAATATTAAACATTACATTTTGTTAATTTGTTTTTGTATTTATTAAGTATTGTTAATTTGTTTATTGTGTTTATTAATAAGGAACAGTAAAAGTATTAGTGAAAATAATCATCCAAATAATTAACAAAAAATAGAAATTAACATCCAAAATAATTGTTTTATTATTCATTCAAAGAGGCAAAATATATTTTAATAAACTAAATGATTTGGTACATGCGAATATAATGAACTAAATGATTTGGCAAATGAAGAATACAATGAAAAAGAATTCATTGATTACTTTCCTTTTATTTCCTTTCAAAATATGGGTCCTTTTTCCAAATCAAAAGTTGTTAAAGACCTCCTTGACATGATTTGAATGAAGGAAAGATGACCTGAATGAATTGAAAGAGATCAATGAACTAAATAATTTACAAATTAAATCTTAATCTCACACAAATCTTGTATGACAACCACATTCCTTCTGAAATTTGGGTCCTTTTGCAAAATCAAAAGTTGTTAAAGACCTCCATGACATGATTCTGAAACGGAAACACAATTTTCTCCTCGACTCCTCTATACAAATTTGGGTCCTTTTTCTCTTTTTCTCTCTCTGCAGTATTGCTCTCTTTTTTACTACTTTGTGTTTTCTTCCTCCTATCTTCATGAACATACTCTTATAGAAACACATACTCATACTGATGAAATAGAACATTGAGTGAACCACAATATTTTCAGATGAGCAACCATTAATATTTCAACAAACGAAGAGACGCATAACCATTCAACCATTAATATTTCAACAACTAAGAGACACATAACCACTCAACCATTAATATTTCAATAAACGAAGAGACGAATAATGAAGTTGTGAAGAGGAAATTTACGGGAGACGAACGAGCCCTGAGATGTTGAGAGGGACGGCGATGGGGGTGATTCGTCAACAAAGTCTTGAGGGAGAGTCTAGGTGAGACGAGTCCCGTGTATTCATGGATGACGTATTCTATTGGATCGGACAGTGCTCATAGTGCAAACTAGACGATCTCTAACAATCCCTCTTTGCAATCAGGATCAATGAGAGGGATGCCCAGAAAGTGTTTTATATGACACTGTCCTGAAATGGACAGTTCTGTTGGAAAAGATCGATCATATAAATATCCTTGCAAGGAATAAGTTTTAGTGCGATCAAATCGGCTTGTTATGGGATATGTACTCTTGGTTATTTCTGAATAGTTATTGGGAGGATAATGGCGTAAGGATGATGGACATATGCATAGCATGCATACATGGTATTTATGAATATTGATTCTAAAATCATAAGTTTTATACTTCATTATCATTAATACATGCGTGTATGATCATATGATATATATGTACTTGTTCTTTGTCTTGGTGTGATATTCTATGTAATTCCACAACGCCAATGATAAGTGTTTCATTAGATGTTTTACTCCCTCTCTTTCTTTCTGGTGCACTCGTATACATCCATGTTTAGATGGACAGATCAGTGATGATCAGGGGCTACGCTTTACCATGTCCCAGGAGGGGGCATGGAGCGTTAAAGGAAACAAATACACCTACACTAGTCCCTACGACCTGGAATTGAATCTCGTATGTGATGGCTCTATGTTGCATCTCTCGGCATATTTCACAGTTCAAGAAGCATCGTTCACCCAACTAGAGCGAAGGTCTATACCTGCCGGTCCATCCGCACCAGTTGAAGCATGAGGTAGATCGGAGGTTGTCAAGACCTGGCCCCAAATGGGATTCTCATGTACTGACTCAACGCCAAGAGGGATGGAAGGAGCAGGCATGGCTACTTCATCGGGGCCTAGGGGGTACACCCCGGACCCTTCGATAGATTGGGCAGCAGATGAGGTGGTGGAGGACGATGACTGTGTAGAGTTAATTTGCATAGAGGATTCGGTGGAGGTTATAGAGATCTCTTCAGACTCAGAGATCAAGGAAGTCTCGAGTGAGGTTTCTAGTGCACCACCGGTCTAGGAGCTCCTGTCTTTCTTTTGATAGGGAACCTGTGTAGGGTACCTTTATAATGCCAACACCTCCGACATTATTTTATTTTTATTTTTATTTTTAGTCTTTGTTAGGAGCAAAGAATAGACTTCGCCTTGTATTTTGTAAACCATGATGTACGTGTTATAAATTCAAGAATTGATTAATGAGAAATATTCAGAAAAAGAATTGGGTTTCGTTCAATTACATTTTAAGAATTAATAAAATATTTCTACAAAGGTTTGAAAATGTGACGTCTTGAAAGAAAATAGATAAAATGGAAGAAAAAAATGATTTGTAAGTTATATGTTACATAAAAGAAAAAAATTTACTCATTTTTTCAAGTGATTAAATATAGTAATTATGAAATAATTTTCGGGGCGTTACAAAGGACTGGATGTAGATTGCAGTTGATTGGCAATCAAACCATAATAAATTGGTTGTGTTATCTTCTCTCTTTCCCTACTCTTTTACTTACATGGAATTATTATATTTTCGCTTTATTTGATTACATTCATATAGAGATCATTGCATAAGTGAATTTGCTTTAATTTTTTAATCACTTTCATTAATCTGTTTAAGTACATATTAGATCAGATTAATCATTACTTTCTTCTTGCATCAAGAATCAAAAGATTTCAACATAACCAACAGGTTAATCAAATAAGCTTTATGTTAATCGATTAACTCAAGATTTTTGTTAATTGATTAAACAATCATTTAATCGATTAAATCCAGTTGTTTTTTAGATTATCTTTTGTATTTGAATTGATTTTAATTGTTACTTGAACCACCTATTCATCCCCCTCTAGGTGAAGTTAGAGTCCTTGTTAACCAACATGAAATCCTTCTGGAACGGAACATTTCATGTTCATTAGGCACATTCTAACATTCTGTTAGAATTCGTTTCCATTTCTCAATTTTAACCTCATCGAGGTTATCCTGAGTAGAAATGAGTTTCTCCATATAAAGTGTCAAATCAAAATCCATACAATCGACAATAATTTATATGGCTTCCTTCCATACCTTAAAACTTGTCCCATTTAGCATTTGGAAACTGTTAACTTGAGCAGAAAAACTTACAACAGCAGCAAAAGACACTCAATTCATAGCACAAAAAATTAGTAAGATGTTCAAATATATACAAATAAGTCATGCAGTATATACAACTAAGACATGTTCACATAATAGACTGACTCATCATAAGATACCTAATATAAGATCAATTTCTAGTCTTTGGACGAAAAAATTAATTTTTAAGATACTCTCAATGTAGTGATTAAATATTAAAAATTAGTTCTATCAAACAATAGTCTTTCTTCGGACTGACTATTCACATGAAAATATAACTTTGTAATTGTTATGTATTTATCATCACATGTATGTAATTATTTGGTCAAATTGTATCTTCCTTTGGGCCAATCATAGTTCGCATAAATAATATCATACTAACATTTATGTAAAAAAATTAATCAAATCAATTTTCATAATTGAGGTTACTTTGACAACATATTGCATCTTTCAAAAATATCTACCACATAAAAGGAAAACAATATAGATTTATTATAAAGAATACATTCTTGCAATTAAAATCTTTAAATTTGATCACTAGCATGATTAACAAATCTAATATTACAATATAATTCCAAATCAAATATGTTCATGCACATATTAACATTGATTAACCATACTCATAGTGGCATAATACAATGACACTATGCCACGTATATCAATTATACTCAATATATTATACACATTAACATGTAATCACTCATGTGAATTGTTGCACATCACATATGCATAATATAGATTATAGACTAACACAAACATGAATCATATAACAATGCATATATAGACTAACCCAAAAAATATATATAATATAATGAAAATATACAAATATAATCTTGCAACTTATGTGAGACATATAATATATATGTTCAAAATCATGAGTATTGCAGTATATTACATATATGTAAACACTCCCAAACAAATAATATATGTTTGAAGTGATTTCCAAAGCATTATCAAAAAAAGAAAAAATAACATCAATCATGCTTTGAATTGATAGAAATCATAAATATTATGAAATTCTGACCATGATGGCAGAAGTACATAATTCCCAAAATTGAACATTAAGATTCATAAAAATTTGGGGAGGACATTAATGGAGAATCATCAAATTGAGAACCAAAAGCTTTATACCAATTGTTAGAATTTTTTATGATTGGTGAATAACTAATTCTCTTATGATATTGAATATCATGATTCTCATTCATATAATAAAACAAGGATATGAATACATACCTAAATCCGTGTTCCCATATCTACTTCTTTTGATATGTCTTAGAAGACTAGAAGAGTTTTTGGGATAGTAATTATCTTCAACCAAATCCTGAATTTCTCAAAGGGACCTTCATTTTCTCTCTAATATGGAGAAGAGAAAACTATTTATGATTGGTGTATTAGGACCATAATTATTTCAAATGTATTAGCATACAAGATTCTCATTACGCCAAATAAATAACTAATATAATTATATTATATATCAGGTTTACTAACATGAGTCTTCTCCTATGAAGTA
Organism: Lupinus angustifolius; assembly: GCF_001865875.1. NCBI lineage: Eukaryota > Viridiplantae > Streptophyta > Magnoliopsida > Fabales > Fabaceae > Lupinus > Lupinus angustifolius. The sequence goes on along the minus strand of NW_017727367.1, from coordinate 606,359 downwards.
TCATGTTAGTAATATGTACCTAAAAAGTTTGACAAGAATATATTCTCAATTATTTCTATTAACAATATAATAAAAAAACTCATTCATATCACATGTCACATCCTCCTCACATGTTTTTCCTTCATGCCACATGCCACATTCTCCTCACATTTTCCCATCTTAAAATATGCCACATGTCACATTCTCCTCACATTTTTCCATCTTAAAATGTTCTAAGTTATTAAAAAAATAAAATAAAAATTCATTCATGTCACATGTTATTACTATGTACCTTCCCACACTATCCTTACTTTTTATATATTTTATATGTTAATAATTTAATACTAATTAGCGATTAATCTATGTTGCTATCCCACCAATATAATAAAAAAATCTCATTCATGCCATATGTCACATCCTCCTCACATGTTTTCCCTTCATGCCACATGTCACATTCTCCTCATATTTTCTCATCTTAAAATATGTCACATGTCATATTCTCCTCACATTTTCCCATCTTAAAATGTTCTAAGTTATTAAAAAATAAAAAATAAAAACTCATTCATGTCACATGTTATTATTATTATGTACCTTCCCACACTATCCTTACTTTTTATATATTTTATATGTTAATAATTTAATAATAATTAGTGATTGGTCTATGTTGCCACCCAACCAAAATTGAGTGTTTACGGTACCTTTGTTTTGTTATGTTAAAATGTAATAGACATTGAGCATTAGATGAGATTGAAATCATTTTTCACATCCAAACTATTTCTTTACACTAAGCTATGTATATTATTTAACGTTTACTATTAATCTAAGAATAATTGCATTGTTACACCTCATCAAAGTTTTGTAACACTTTTCCAATTGAATTTTAATATTTCAGATTCTTTCAATTTTAATTTTTCTCTATTATAATTGAAAAATCAAATTCCAATTGAAATTTTTTATAACTTTTAAATATATTTTTAATAAAAAAACTCATTTAGTATAATGATTTGATTTCCATTTTTTCATTAAAAAATCGTATTTAAAATTGAAAAAATCATTTCATTTTCTATAAATTTTAAAATATTTATTTTAATAAAAATAGTATGGTATCATGTTTCAGACTTTTACTTTGTTATTTCCATTAGAAAATTCAAATTAAAAATTGTCATTTCTTTTTCTTATGTGATTGAATATGCAAATACACAAGTAAGACGTGTATTCTTAATAACATGAATGTATAAGTAACATGTGTATTTTAACTATGCGAATGCATAAGTAACATGTGTTTTCTTAGTAATGCGAATGTACAAGTAACATGTGTGTTTTTAGTCATGCGAATATACAGGTCACATGTGTGTTCTTAACAATACGAATGCACAAGTAACATATGTTTCTTAACCGTATAAATGTACATGCAATATGTGTTATTAATCTTGCAGCAAAGAAGTATTGTCCCGTACATCGCTGATGCACGGGTATCTTGCTAGTTACATATGTAAATGTATGGTCAAGGTTATTTTATACTAAATTGATTTATTAATTAAAATAAATTAAAATTTTCAGGTTCTCTCTCCTCTTCCTAAACTCCAAATTAATTCAGGACATTCTTTGTTTCTGGAGTTTCTTCCCAAACTCCATTAAAGTTATCAACGTGGAGAGGTATCACCACTGCTACTGTTCGACCCAACCACCATCAACATCTACTGTTCAATCGTCATTCTCAATTCTTAGGATTAAATACTCTCAAATTCACTCTGCAATCCTATAAATATTAACAGAGCCAATATACACAAACAAGTCATGCATTATCTGTTTGTTTTCTTACTTTTGTCTGTTTCAGCTATATGTTATTAGGAGCTTTTGCATGTAAATATGGTGTCACTGTATTAGTTAATAGCATGGTTTGTTTCTTATTTAGTAACCAAATCCAAAAGCACAACAAATTACACATTATAATAACCGTCTCTGGGCAGTGAACACGGTGAGCTAAATTGTGACAAGTTGGCAGTGTTAATGGAATTTGAGGGAGAAATAGAGAAATGTGAAATGAATTTGGAGTATGAGGGTGTGGGGAGAGGAGAGAGAAAGTGAAACTTCAGGAGAAAAGAGAATCTGGAATTAATTTGGAATTTATGGAGAGGAGAGAAACTGTAATTTTTAATTTATTTTTATAATAAAACAATTTAGTCTAAAATAACCTTGACCATACATTTACCTATCCAGAGCAATTAGGATATTTTTGTCAAACATTTTAGTTACACGTTAGTAAGATGATCCTTCATAACAAGGAAATAACTCATGTTAGTAGATCCCATTAAATATATAATGCCCGTAATAATGAGAAAATATAAATTTCTACATTGTTGGCCCGTTTGCTTATGGAGGGAGTGGACCACATTGATATTTGAAAGTTCGTCAGTCTTTGTGGGTTGCTGACTCTTGTGCAACAAGTGTCGGTGGAAATACTATGTTTTGATTGACTTCTTATTATGTTTAGAACATTACATCTATGCCATATTTGTGCTGAAATGCATTATTATATGGGACTGCAGGTTTGCTAAAATTAGATGGAAATTCAGGGTTTTATCACATAATTATACTTTATGCACGACAAAAAGAACTATTATAACTAACAATATAATGGATGCCTAATAAAATTATGTTTACATAATGAAAGTCACTCCAATATTCTCTGAAAATACATTTTTGGTTATAGCAAATTAATCACACAATAGAAAGAAATGCTCAAAAAAAATTTATCTTCTTTTTGTTTTTTAAAATTTTATATGAAATGAAAATTAGTCTAATTTATACAGGAGAATGATGACCAAAAAATCATAGGTGAAATGATTTGAAAAGAGTTACATATCAATGTTTTATTAATGAACATAATTTATAAAAAACATTTTGTCATCATTCAATTTATATAATCGACTTCACCTAATTGGATTAAGACTTGATTATTGTAATTTTTCTGCTCAAGAAAAAGAATTGAAATGATTTTAATTAATATATTTGCATTGGTTTAGAAATTTGGAAGGAAAATGTAAAATAATACTGTTAAAAATGCTTATATCCCATTTTTACTTTCTGAAGTGGGATTTTAAAGGGGATTAAGTTGTCAAGAGTAAGGGTCCTCTCTAATATTAGAGAGATAAGTAATACAAAAATAAAGGGAAAATAATACTTTAAATATTTTATGTACAACTAAATAATATTTTTATCTTTGATATCAAAAGGAAAAATAAGAACTCCATTCTCCTAGAGAGGATTCTTGTTCATACTTCATAATTATTTGTTCATAGCAAACGTTTGAATGAAAAATATTTTATTTGTAGTTAGTCATAAATTTTGTTTTTATGATTTTTTATAACTTGAAATTAAAGTATTATTTTGTTAGAACTAGATATGGTCTAAAAGAGTTCTAAATAATAAAAACACATAAAAGCAGAAACCAAAAGGATCTAGTTACCTCCCATCATTGTTGCATTTTCTAGCAAGCTTTAGATTCCAACTCTAGAGAGTGATTTCAAGGTTCTTCTAAGCTCTTGTTCTCACCCTTAGATGGTGTTGGTTTTATGAATGTCTGAATATGCTTAGGAACCCCAAAATATTTAAATTAATAACCACATAATCATCAATGGATAATATTACAATTAATGATAATTGATTGATTTCGACAATTAAATGTACGTAATCAATAGACCATAATATTTTCATTGATATCATAATTGCTATAGAAATAATAGAGATTATTTCCATTGATATCATAATTAATATGAAAATATTCTTACATTCTCCCACTTGGTCCATATAATGAAGCATTTAACATAAAAGAAACAAAATATATGAATCATGGCGATAAGTTCTCTATGAGCGAATATTATCTTCCACGTATTACAATACATTAAGTCTCTACTAATAACAAATATTCTTTAGTGAATAAACTATATGTTTATTCTAGGTGAACGCAAACGATATTTCTCAATAAATGAAAATGAACTGAATGAGAGTTTATTGATAAATAATGTACTCATACAACGAACAATTACACCATAGAACCAAGTCCCGTGTTTTTCTGCATGATCCTTGAATTTCTTTGGTGGCATGCTTTTAGTCAAAGGATCGACAATCATCAAAGTATTACTAATATGTTGGATGGACACTTTACCATCCTTAACATATTCTCTTATGGCTAGATACTTAATGTTGACGTGCTTACTTCAACTTCCACTTTTGTTATTCTTAGCCATGAAAACAATTGCTGAATTATCACAGTGCAACTTTAGCGGCCTAAAAATAGAGTCAATAACTCTAAGCCCAAATATGAAACACTTCAATCAAACACCATGAGATGTAGCTTCAAAACATAATACAAACTCAACCTCCATTGTGGAAGTAGTAATCAATGTTTGCTTCAAGCTTCTCTAAGACATGACTCCATCAACTAGCATAAAAACTTATCCTTGAGTGGATTTTCTTGAATCCATATAGCCAGCGAAGTCATCGTTAGAGTAGCCAACCACATCCAAATCACCGGTCCGTCTGAACACAAGCATGTAGTTCTTTGTTCCTTGAAGGTATATCATGACCTTCTTTGCAGCTTTCCAATGATCAAGACATGTGTTACTTTGATATCTACCCAATACTTCGAATGAAGTGATGACATCATGGAACTTTAAATGCTATTGGCGGGGCTCGTTTCAAACCGTAAATGGATTTATTGCGTTTGTAGACTAAATGCTCACCATCTCTAAGTAGAATCCTCCAGGTTGTTTCATGTAAATATTCTCCTCTAGATCTTCGTTAAGGAAGGTTGTTTTCACATCCATTTGATGTAGCTCAAAATTAAAGTGAGCCACTAATGTCATAATCATGCAAAGAGAATATTTCTTTGATACAAGAGATAATATATATGTGTAATTGATTACTTCTCTTTGACTAAACCCTTTGGCTAGAAGTCTTAGTTTATATCTCTCGATGTTGCCCTATGAGTCTTTCTTTATTTTAAAAATCCATTTACACCCAATGGCTTTTACACCATCCGACAACTCGACGAGATCACAGACTTTATTAGTTTCCATGGAGTTTATCTCCTCAATTATGGCCTTGTGCCACAAGTTAGATTTTTTAGGACTTACAGCTTGTAAAAACGTTTCAAGATCATTCTTGGCTCCAACCTTGCATCCATTTCTTGCAAGTACACTTCATAAATACTAGGAATTGCTAGTCTCCTCACTCTAGTAGATCTTCTTAATGTTGCATAATTTTCTTGAGGAACTTGTTGTTCAACCAGTTGCTCAATTGGTTGTTCAACATTATCTTGATTAACAACTTGATCTAAAGGATCAATATAATTTTTTTTTGGAACTTCAATAACTGGTTGTCTTATATAGTTTGAACTTGAGGTGTATGCATGACAATCAGTCTAACACTTGAACTAGAAGGTTGAGCTTCATTGTGATCCAACATAGAGACTGAGTCATACAGCTGGTCACTCCCACTAATCAAGTCATCTTCAAGAAATTTTGCATTTCTTGATTCCACAATCCTAGTATTGTGAGACGGACAATAAAACCTACAATCCTTGGACTTCTCGGCATATCCAATGAAATGCCCACTAATAGTCCTAGGATCTACTTTTTTCTTCTTGTGGATTATAGATTCTAACCTCAAACGGGTATCCCCAAATGCGTATATGTCGCAAATTGGGTTTCCAACCTTTGAATAAATCAAAAGGTGTCTTTAAAACAACGTTGGTTGGAACTCGGTTCAATATACACATAGCTGTCTTTAGTGCCTCAGTCCACAAGAATATAGGAATTTTTATGTTACTCCTCATACTTCTCACCATGTCCATTAAAGTTCATTTTCTTCTTTATGACAAACCATGCTGGCCTAGAGTACTAGGCATAGTGTATTGGGCAACAATCACATGTTCTTGATGAAACTTCACAAATAGATCATATGCTTGTCCATGCTCAGTATATCTTCCATAATACTCATCACCTTTATCTAATCCCACTATTTCAATTTGTTTACCACATTGTTTCTCTACTTTAGCCTTGAAAAGCTTAAATACGCCTAAAGCTTGGTCTTTAGAACGAAGTATATAGATATACATAAATCGTAAGAAATCATCAATGAAGGTGATAAAATATTTTGGATTACGTGCATCCATATCAGGACAACAAATATTTGTATGTATGATTTCCAACAAATCAATACTCCTCTTTGCACCCTTTTTAGACTTTTTGGTTTGTTTTCCCATAAGGCAATCCACACAAGTCTCAAAACGGTGATATGATCGCACACACCTCCCAAAACGGTGAGTTTCATGGATGAGAATTGCGTGATAAGGGTACTTGCCTAAGCCTTGTCTGAAGTGACAAATTGTACTTCTATTGCTTACATTAAGAGACGAACATTGTCATAATGCTCAATAGAATTTGTAATCCTAGCAGATACTTTGGTCTTTATGAACATAATGCAGAAGCGATTAGATCGATCCCACTTTTCATAGAGATCAACCTAATCTAGGGTACTCACCTAGATGATTGCATATGGTTCCGGCTTTCTTACGGCATAACGAATGTCCATCCATCCCAAATGTAGGAGAACTCTTTCCTTCCAGACCTTAAAATTGTCACCCCTGAGTTCGGGAACATCAACTTTCACATTAGAGAAACAAACAAGTTGACTAAGTGCATATTAAAAAAATGAACACCATGCTTAATAAATTTGTTTTGAAGTAAATAAATATATCATGTTTTACCAATGTAATTCATGTTTCCAATGAATATAGAGACATAAAACTTGTCTATGGGCTAAAGTTCTTATTCCATTATATTCATGCAATGATGATAAAACTATCAAATTGAAAATAACTACATCATGTTTTACCAATGTAAATCATGTTTTCAACGAATATAGAGATATAAAAGTTGTCTATGAGATAAAGTTCTAATCCATCATATTCATGCAATGATGATAAAACTATCAAATTGAAAATAATTATATCATGTTTTACCAATGTAAATCATGTTTCCAATGAATATAGAGACATAAAACTTGTCTCTAGGCTAAAGCTCTAATTCCATTATATTCATACAATGATGATAAAATTATCAAAGTATGTTCCATTTCCTAATACCTGTGGGTTGATTAGGAAATATAATTTGATATTTTATCCTAATTAAATATACAAAAATATAATAAAAAATATTGTTGAATGAATTTTATTAGACTATGTATAATCAATCACAATAATATTTTATGTGACTAACACAATAACTTTTTTTAATAATTAAAAATATTGTGGCTACTCTTTAACCAAAACAAATAGCATCATATTGTGACTAACACATGAAAAAAGCATTCATGTCGTATGTGCAAAACTACAATAATAATGATATATATAAGCCAAAGAAATCATTATCAACCATCCAGCACATAACAAAACAATTAAAAATATTCATAAAATAATATGACTTAAACTAATTATTTCGTTTTTGGGTCAACAATCCACAATCATATACTTTAGAAGATACACCAAAAAACAATATTTTTGCCTTATAGATTCTTTTCTTACTCCAATAGAAATTAAGAGACTTGAGATAATGTTAGGATTGTAGACAAAAAAATACTTGCATTTTAGTGTAGCACATGAAAAAAGCATTGTCCTAAAAAGAAGAACCAAAATGAAATTTATAAACAACATCTTTCAAAAAAGAAACAATGCAGAGGTAAACAATTCGAACACGTAAAAGCGAAAACAAAAAGGATCAAGTTACCTCCCACCATTGTTGCATTTTCTAGCAAATGTCTTTCAAAAAGAAACAATGCATAGGTAAACCATTCGAACACATAAAAGCGAAAACAAAAAGGATCGAGTTACCTCCTGCCATTGTTGCGTTTTCTAGCAAGTTTTAGACTCCAACTCCGGAGAGTGATTTCAAGGTTCTTCTAAGCTCTTGCTCTCTCCCTTAGATGGTGTTGGTTTTCTGAATGTGTGAGTAAGCTTAGGACCCCAAAACGTTTGAATTAATAGTCACATAACCATCAATGAACAATATTACAATTAATGGTAATTAATTGATTCCAGCAATTAAATGTATATTATATTTGGTATGAAACCATTTGCTTAATAGATCATATTAATGAAGATTATTTCCATTAACATCATAATTAATATGAAAATAATGGAAATTATTTCCATTGATATCATAATTAATATGAAAATAATAGAGATTATTTCCATTGATATCATAATTAATAATAAGGAAATATTCTTACATATTTTTCTCTATCAGACAAGATGACACTCTTGGTAAGATGTTGAAATTTTGTAGATAAAACTATGGATTATTGACACACAGCTAAACATCTTACTAGAGACAATAAAACATTTCGTTTGTATTCTTAAGATTGATACCCATGCTCTATTAAGTTCTTACCTCTAAAACAATGGCTAATAAGAGTAGTAGTAAAAAATATACAAATCATATTGGGGACAACGAATAAGGCATATGGATATGGACATCCAACAAGGTTTTATGAAAACAATATGGTCAAATTAATTAGCAGTCACAAAAACCATGTGACTTGTCAAAGTGTCAAGTGGCTGTCCCACAGTTTCCTTGCAACTCCTGCATTTCACACCAACTTAGCGACTTCTGCAGAATAAATGGATTAATCTAATATGATTGCTAGCTATAAATGAACCAACTTAGCTAAACATTGATTCAATATACAACCATTACCTCATCTTTCCATTTATAATCCAGCTCTGCTAAGCTTGGCCCTCAATCATTGCTCTTTAAGCCTGTGGTCATTAGTTCTTACTCTTGCTTGCGAGAGAGGAACAGCAACTATGTCATCTTAGACCCACTCAAGAAACAAAACCAAGAGTCAAAACTATATATGTCTGGGTTTTCGACCTTGAATTGTTTCCTTCCCTCTTCACCATCATCCTCACGTGTCTCTAGTTATGAAGAAAGCTGTGGATCCATAGCATCCTCTTTGAAGAAACCAAAGAACAAATTAACACCAACAGGAGCACCTGTGGTAGTGTTTTATTTTCCAGTTAGTTCTTATCTCTCACACTCACACTTATAGAAATTACGTTTTTTTGTAGGGATGACAATTGCCAAATGAATGCTATGTTATGCACTACATGAGTATAGGAATGTGCATGGTATTCACATAAGGGACTTGAGTCCAAATGACTCATATTCTAGTGGTTCATATCTTTTATCTAGAAGATAGTAATACAGGCTGTGAGTTTGATCTAACTTAAAAGAGTTAACAAAAGAAAGACTATATATTTATGTATTATATATTCTAATGGTATAATGACAAATACAAACATAAATTTTTATTCTTATATTTTCTAATACATAGTGGTATACATTCAACATTTTTGAGCACATAAGCATCAAAATTTGTATCCCTACTTTCTTTAATATTCAATTACTCATTTGTTCATAACATCAACATTCCTTGGATAAGATTTATTGAGGAGAAAACTCTTGTGTAGTTGAAATAATTTGCAACTGGTATTTCAGACCACACAAACAAAGTTTGTTGCAAAATGAATTTACTTGTGAACCCGATGGAGTTACAGGATTTTCATTTAAAAGAACAAAAAAGAACTTTATATAGAAAGATCAAGTTTAAAAATACACTCACTTTTTTTTTAAATTATTACACGTGAACTGATATCCTTAGTTAATGATATTACCAAGTTTGTTAAAGTGTATTTAATTTCTGTATGTGATTTATACCAATCACTGTCTAAAACATTTGTGCTTACCATATGTTTTCATTTGTAATTAATTGTTTTTAGTTAGTTAAGAAGCACTAATATTCGTAGTGACAACTGACAAGTTTGAGATAGTGAAAATGGGAAGAATTAGTGTATCATAGTTCTTTAGTGGCTTATAATTTAATTGAAATGAACAAGAGTTGTACTGGGTGGCTTTTCTCCATGTTCAATATGTAAAATTGTATCTTAATCTTTCACCCTTTTTGATCTGATTATGATCGGGGTCAAATATAGCAGGTTTTGTTGGGTTTAGGGTCGGGTTCAGATTCAGGTCAAATACTAGAACCGACTAATATTTAAGGTCGGGTAAGTGACAAACATGAGCTAAACCATCTCATGGTCACTCATTCATCAGATTCGTATATATGTCTATTTAATGTCTACAGAGTAATAACATTCATTTGAGCAAAAATATCATCTATTCTCTAATTTTTATCATATATGCATGATTAACGATGTATATACATATATCATTTCATATGTCAAATTACATATCCATAATAATAATTAATATTGAGAAGACTTTATATAAAATGGTATGCATTATATTTAATCGGGTCTAGGGTCGAATTCGCATTCAAAGACTGACCCAATCAACATTTGAGTCGGATTAACTTCAATTCTAGGGTCGGCTTCAGATTCAAAAACTAACCCAGTCACTATTTAGGACCAAATAAGGAACTAGTTTTACTCGACATAACCCTATCCATGCTCAACCAAGAGTATATTTGAGGGCTTTTCTCCAAGTTGAATGTGTATTAGTTTAGTAAGGGAAAACAAACAATTCTTAAACATATGACACAATATAAATATCAAGAATGAAATATTTTCCCCACGAGAGGTAGATCAAGTATAGGATGCCATGCATTACCCACATATTTATAAATTTATTTTTTAATTAAATATTATATATATTATTTTTTATTTTTTATTTTTATAATTATATATTTTATATTTTATTATTATTATTTTATATTGAATTTTAGGTATTAAATTAATGATAATTTTAATATGTATGTAAATTTTATTATTCATGTAATAATTATTATATATATATATTCATTACAAAATATATAAATATACACTTAAAGATAAAAAAAACCAATTGGGTACCCGCGTATACCATTACATTCACAAATATCTGCAAATAGTATAAGTAAAGAACATGTAACCACCATTTGTATCTGCCTCATTGTTATCCCTAATCAAGTATGGTATCTCTTGTATGAGGAGATGTATCTATAAAAATTATATGCTCTCATATTAAAGGATACTAACCCATGACTTTGTAATTTTTACATATACCACCAGATTATTTTAATGAAAAAAATAGGTTACTAACAAAACTTGTATGCACCAATTATATGTTTTTTATAGGCATGTGTTAAAAATCACATTAAATATTTAAATTTTCACAATTTGAATCACCCAACTTGTGCAATGTTTGTTTAATTTTGGACATATACATATAATTCCATTTGATAAAAATATGAACTAGTGTGATGTCTCTTAATACTTTATGTGGTTGTAGTGAAGAAAATAAGAAGAGAGAGAAAGGTAAGAGGAGAAACATAGTAAATTTTTATAATGTTTGCTATAAGAGAAGAAAGAAAGAAAATGAAGAGAAATATATATATTCTTCGTTTACTCTTTTGTTTGGTTGAATAGAAAGTAAAAAAAAGGAAAAATGATATTACGTTTCAAATGGCAAGAATATACCTAAAATAAAAAAAATTAAGAAAAATGTTGTTTTATTATTAATTAAAAAAATAAAGTTATGCTTTTAAATTTCAAATTTTATTATATTTATATAGTAAAACACTAGTATTTAAAACTAATAAGTAGAGGAAAAATTGAAAGACATTTCTAACATATCATGCAAAATCATCATTCCATCCCCACTTTCTCATCAAACTATAAAGAGAGAATTTATGGTGGGTTTCATACAATTGTTGTTCTCTCCTCTCTTTTTCTCTTCACAACACAAAAAGTGGAATTTCTCTCTTTTTATTCAACTTCTCTTTCATCATTTTCTCTTCACTGTAATTCTACTCTACCAAAGAAGTACTAAATATGTCAGGCGAGCTTGAGGAGGGCCAACATAAAATTAAAAAGGAAAAAAAACATACCATCCTAACCAACAAACACACTCATCATCCCAAATAGGATATATAACAAACCATAAAAAAAGATGAGAAAACTGAGCAAAATTAATAACATCCAAATCCACACTTCTTAGGAGAGCAATTTGAGAAAATTTGAAAAAAACAATCAATACAAATAAGTAGAATTAAACGGGGAAACAAATATAGTACAAATAACTAGAATCAAAATTATCCATAGTATTTTGGTCTCTAAAGTCATGATGAGTATTACGAGTAACATAACTAACATTATAGTTTATAGTACAAAGAATGGATATATCCCTCCACCTCCATGACCACCAGAATCCAGCCATAGTTAACCATCCAAATTGAAGTCGAATATTATCCAGTAAACAATTCAAGAATTAATCACAAACCCAAAAAGACCAGATCATTAAACCCCACATGTAGCCCGAGGAGTGTTGATTTCACAAAATAAACTCTGAAAGTATGCAGTAGGTCTTCTACAACACTACCAGATCAAATGCAAGTTGGTTATGTAGACATATTCTTTTGAACCATAACATGTTAGGTGGGAGCGAATCATGAGTTGTAAGCCAACAAATAAATTTTACATTTAATCTCCACACCCACCTCCAAGAGACATGAGAAGAGACATCATCATCATTGGATTTAATTCACCAATAGCCTGAATGAATCGTGTAACACCTGACACATGGTTATCCCAAATCAACAATTTGCATCATTGGTTACTATTGGAACTGAAAAGATACACACCAGATCCTTCACATAAGCAAGAAACGTAGTTGACAAATCATTTAAATTTCATGAGTCATCCTTCCAAAGATCCTTCACATACACTTGTGTATTAGAAATATGAAGAAAAAAACAACCATTGTGTTAACCTTACTTATTCCATTCCAATTGCTATACCAAAGGGATATTTTCACTATAACCTAGTCGCAACGTGAATCCTTCTCTGAGCTCATTTTTAGCTTTCTCAATACTTTTCCAAATAGTTGAGGCATAAGGCTTGTTAGGAGCGAAAACCATGGACCAACCACCCATATATTTATCCTTCAAAACCTTGTACCATAATTTATCACTATCAATGATCAAATTTCAGCTCAACTTACCACAGAGATAAATATTGGCTGAACTCGAGTCTTGATTCCCAATACCATCATCATTCTTGTTTTTAGTGACAACATTCCACCGAACTAGATGAGGACTTCTATTATTAACATCACCGTCACAAACAAAGTTCTTTGTCATCTTATCTATGTCAATGCAAAGACTTTGAGAGAGCTACATACTTTGCGTGGTATAAGATGGAATGGAAGTGATTAGTAACTTAGCAAGTCCAAATCTTCCTGCTTTATTGAGAAGTTTAGCCTTCAATGTGACCATACGTCGTTGATTCTTCTCAATAATTTGGACTGAACACGGATCGTTGAACCCTCCCTTGAACAAGCAGAATTCGCAAGTAATTCTCACGTTTTGTAATCGCACATAGAATAAATATTCATGAATTTTTTCCTTTGAGCACATGAGCTTGATTTCTTCATATTAACTTTTAAAATGGATGCCTTGCTAAAATCGTAAGAGTTTCTAAGATCATTCTTAACTAGGAATTCGATACCTTGTAAAACAAAAGCACATCATCAGAAAATAGTAGATTTGAAATACTAGACCACGTCTAGAAAGCTTTATGGCATCCACTCACCAAAGTCCATCTTTTGTTGTATTCGTAGCGTCAACTTCTCTATACATAATATGAACAGATAAGGAGACATAGGATCACCTTGGCGAATACCTCTGGATGGCTTACCCTTCGGGTGAGAGCCAATCCAAAGTAAAGACATGCCACCTAAACTCACACACCATATGATAAGACTCGAAATTGGGAAGCTAAGTTGTGTCTAAGTATATTGCAAGAACCCCTAATTAACCATATAATAATTTTTTCTAGGTCCAACTTAAAGCCCATAACACCTTTTTTAATCTTAGTTTTGTGTAAGTAATGCATGGCCTCTTGAGCTAGGATTACATTTTTAGTGTCTCCACGAGGCTAGAGTATGTGAAACCAACTGAAAGGTATCCTACTCCTGTTTCTAAATATCATCCCCATGATGCTCCAATACTTCTTAAAGAAGAAATATTGGAATCCATCGGCATCAAGATATTTGAAAGACTTCATATTCATAACTACATTTGTAACTTCCTCCGTAGTAATTAGCTCAATCAAAGCCATGACACCATCACAAGACAAAATTGGAGGTTTTACATTGCAATTAGCAATCTTAACTTGGCTATTAACACAAAACAAGTTCTATAAGTAGTACGAAGCCCTTAAGTCGTGTTGAACCAGTCTGCCATGCCCCATCCTCTAAAAATAGGCAATGAATTTTATTTTGTTCACTTATCCCAATAGTTTGGGTATGAAAGAACTTAGTATTCCTATATCCAAACTTCACTCGTTGCTTCCTATATTTTGAAACCACAACATCTCTTCTTGTGTCAAAATTGTATTGTTTTTGTTCCTCAATTGAAACTACAATCTAGTAAGGTCGTGATCATTGATAAGTTCAAGTTTGTGGTACACACCTTTAATCATTATTTCTACTATATGATTCCTCTAAAAGTTGTTCTAAAGGTATTTCTAAGGAAGATGGTTGAATTCTCTTTTACCTTGACCATATCATTGTATGTATTAGACCACATGTAGTGTACAACACTTTGGAAATTAGCATAAGATTACCAAGTTATCTCGAATCTGAATAGGTTGTTGAAGACATATTCACCACCTCCACCATATCTAACCAAAATTGGGCAATGATCAGAGTGCAACTTGGAAAGATTTTCAACGTAAGCCTCAGTGAAACCAATTTTCCACAACACTTAGCCAATCCTCTGTCAAATCACATAGACATATCACAACTAGTTTGTTTCCTCCTAAACAAAGTGTACATGCTTCCAACATCTCTCATATTGATGAGTCTAAAGTTATCTAAAATTTGAGAGAACTTAGACATCATATCCGAATTAAATTCACTACCTTTCACTTGTGAAGGAAGGAGAATCTCATTAAAGTTACCCAAGAGAAACCATAGAGTGGATACAGAATTCTGAATATTCACAATATGGTCTCACAAAGATTCACTAATTCTTAACGTAGGGCTTGCATAGACAACATTACCAATCCATTCCCATACTGAAACCGAACTGGAATGGCTTGATAATATAAATATATAACTAATGTTTTAAAGACTCTCCCAGAAGCATAAAGAACCCAAATACCATAATTTTGACTAGAAGCTCCAACGATTACACACTCTCTAAAGCCTATCATTTCAAATACTTTTCTTGTTTTTAAATTGGCAGTGAGTTT
This sequence comes from Lupinus angustifolius, assembly GCF_001865875.1. Taxonomy (NCBI): domain Eukaryota; kingdom Viridiplantae; phylum Streptophyta; class Magnoliopsida; order Fabales; family Fabaceae; genus Lupinus; species Lupinus angustifolius. The sequence continues at coordinate 591,061 of NW_017727367.1, read as the reverse complement.
CCAACATCAAGAAAACCGAAGGATTAGGATTTCTAATCAAATCATTGACATGATGATGACCATCCCTATTAATTGTGCAACAAATAATCCATGAAAGAGTACTAAAATCTTGAAATTCAATCATTATAAAATTAGGCATGGTAAGACCCGTACAACTATTGTACTTCCATTGTGATATCACAAGTGTTAGGTTGTTCAATAACAATCTATGAAGCTGCAACATCTTTTTATTTGACCGAACAACAATATCCTGTGTGAATTTCTCTGTAGAGACAAGGAATACAAATTAAGTTAAACTCTTCTCTTGATTAAGAGTATGTAATTTAGATGGGAGGAGACTTAAATAACTAATTTACTAAATATATTTAGGTACTTTGACATGTTTGTCTCCAAAGATCCAATAGTTAACGAGAGATCCAATAGGTAAAAATTATGAGGTATAGAGATGCACATAAATACAAAGTTATAGGATCCTTACACATACAACTAAATAAGATGATAACTACTCTAGATGTTTCATTATGTGTTGGATGAGTAGTTCCTTATTTATAGTTAGCTCAGGCCATAATTCCTCAAATACAATTTGCATTCATCCACCTTCAATCTCTCTAGCATCCCATCTTCCATCCAAAACAATGAGAGACATATTAAACTTTCTACAACTGGTAAAATCTGCACAAATTAGATTATTCCAATTATCAATTAGATGTATTTGATTGTAAGTTGAACATGTTCATCTAAGGATTGCATAAGTATGTATGGCTTGCATAACAATATGTTTAGCAAACAATATGTACGAATTGCGTAAGTTGAATCACTTTTAACAACATTTTGGGACAAGAGTATCATTTAAGCTGATTTACCAAACATGCGATATTAACACTAAATCAATTTTTATTCTCAAATAGCTAATCTTTCCCAAAGAAATGTGTTAGTTTAAATACTTGACATATGATATTATTCAACACTAAAAGATATGTTATATTCAAAACACTTTCACCATACCTCTCAAGTCAACTGGAAATTTTTTATTCATGTTTGGATTCTTAGTTCTACTCTTTCTTTATCTCTAAAGTCAAGCTCAAATTGTTTTTAAATATAAAGGAACCCAACATAAATTAATCAAACCTAGATGACAAAGAGAAATGTAAAATGGAACTTATCCAAATTAATTAGGCCCATACCTTGTGGTAAAGCGGAACCCTTGAGAATAGTTGATGGACTTTGTCCAATTTCCCCTATCAGTCCATTGGCAAATTATACCCTTGAGAATATGTTGTTTTTGAAAGACAAATTATATTCAATTTGAAAATGGAACTTTAAATTGATTATGCAAACATATTAGATGTGATCATGTCCTTGAAAATAAACCCAAGATACCAATGATCCATGATATAGAAATTTTAAGTTAACTTGGATCATGTTCTTCACTGACCTAGATTGATGATTGGGTATTATGCTTCTATGACTTCCAATACATATTGTTATTATAGATATGTACCTGAAATCACACCCAAATCTTGTAAATGACACAAAAGAAAATGAAGATAATGGCTTACATTATAACAACAAGAGGTGGTTATGGTTGTTTCCTATGTGAATCATGACAATAATCCTCATGTCAAACAGATCATGTAAGAAAATTAATACTAAGAGTAGGAGCACAATTATATTGTATTTTGGCCACTAAACACATAAATGATGCATTTTCCACAAGTAGATAGAAAAGAAAAGTAAACTTATCCTAAATGTGGTACTTTGAAACCTCCCATTATGCCGCTTATGGTGTGCCACAACTAGTTTCCTATTCTTTCTTCCCAAACCTTCCTATAATATAAGACATCCCTCAAACCAAGGCTTAAAAATTAAAAAATGATAAACAATGATAAACATTGAAGATGTGACTACCATAGTAACATAATTTTATAAGCACATCACTTACTCAATTTCATAAACATACCACTTAACAATTGATCTCTTATTCTGAGGATGCATACATAGAGAGAGAAAGTAAGAGTTAATAATGGCTTGACAACCACTTTTATTGGTTGGTTTAATATGCATGGTTATGTATGGCCTCACAGTCCAATCTTCCACCTCTGCATAGAGAAAATGTGTGTTTGATTGTGAGATATAGAGAAAAAATATTTTAAAATAAGAACCAAATAAGAAGTTAGGACACGCAAAATACACATATTTATTTAAAGATGAACCATCATCAAAATAAGAAGCTTGTGAGTAATGAAATGGGAAGATAGAAATGAAATGAAAAGAACGGGAGAGAGATTATTGGAAGAGAAAGAGATTGACTTGAAAAAATTATTCAATATCATTTAACGTGATGTGTAATCAAACATCAGCATCATTTATTTCTCATTAATTTTCAAATTCCTAATTTCTCCATACATCTCTATAATTTTCAAATTCATCAAATTCTGATTCCTCATGAATTTGTCCCTATATTATTTCTCCATGCATCATATTAATTAGCTTTTCTTCTTCTATTCATTCATATGTTTCATTTATTTCATCTTCATCTTATGATAATATTTCTAGCTTATATATCTGAATCATTTATTTCACTCATTATATCATTATATCCTAATGATTCTAGTTCATATTCCTATGTTATTTGTATAAAGTTTTGAGTTTTTTCATTTCTTTTTCTACGACATCTTAGTGATATATGTCCTAGTTCTCCAAATTTATAACAAGCATCTACACTATGTTGGCCTCCTATTAGATTGCCTTCCTAAATTCTTATTATTCCTAAATTTATTTTTCCGAAAATATTTTTTATAATTATATGATTTAAATTTCTTAATTAACTTCCTTTTTGGATTTTTTTTATATTTATATTTATTATTGCTTACTCTTTTCTTATTTACTAAATTGCATCCCCACCTATGGGTTGTCTCAATATTTCTACATTTTAATACTAATTTACTTGTCTTATAATATTTAATATTTCTCCAAGCTTCTTTACATTTTTTAGACAAATATTCTCACAATTAATCCTCTCTTCTTCCCATAGTATCAATCAAAGGTGCTAATCTTTATTATTATCGTAAGTTCTATCATATTCTTCTAGTGTATTTTCTAACATCAAGTTTGGTAATATTTTATAAATAATTCAGTAATATCTCCCCTCGGTATATTCTGATATCATTGCTTCGTAATATTATTTATTAAATTCAGGTACGTATGGGTTTAAATATTCTAGGTCTAACTAGCACAATTCCATCTCATGCATATTTTAAATAGTTATTATTCTTTTATTTGCTTCATTAATCGATAAATTTCTTCCTACAAACTAATTTCTTAATACAGTCTCATATTATCTTATTAATGTCGCATAAAACTCTCTCCTATTATTACAATGGTTCTGCATAGGAATGACAACGAGGAAGATCAGGGTCGGGTTTATCCTTAACCAACCCCGAACCTGAAATCTAAAACCCGAACCTAAACTCGACGGGGTTGAAATTAAAAATACCATTTCGAACCTATCGGGTTTCGGGTAACCCGAACCCGACAGGGAACCTGAAAAAAGTAATTCTGCTAGTGATGAATTGTGAAAATTAATATTGTGGAATGTGGATGTTTTCTTTCCTCACAAAAATGCACACTACACCATACATTATAATGCATTAAGACAAACTGAATTGATGAAACCAGTCTATACTACAGTTGCATGTGTGCTTATAAAACACTCAATGTAGAGATGGCAAAACGGACTGCCCATCATGTTTAGTCCACGTCCGCAAATGCCCGTAAAAATTTAAGCGAGCGCGGGCATGCCCACATTGGTTAACGGACAACAATTAATGCTCTGCCGTTTTAAAACGGGCTAACGAGCTTGCGGGTGGCCCACGAGCATTGTTAAATAATTAAAATAAATAAATAATTCATATAATAAATGAAATGAAATTAAATAAAGTAGTTAAAGATAAAAAATTAACAAATTTTTTGATATTTTATATGAAGTTTAACAAATTACATTAGATTATAATTTTTTTAGGGATTAAAAATCACATTACATCATAATTTATTTAAAATTTTCTTAGTTTTTCCTTCAACTATGTTTAAGGGTCGCCCGCGTGCCCAACCGAAATGCGCGCAAACTTGGCGGGGAAAACGGATCGGGCAAATGGGCAAATTTTGTATGCCTGCCCACAAAAAAATGCGGGATATGCAGGCGCTCCCGCGGGCAATGCCCGGTTTGCCATCTCTAATTGCATGTGCCCAAATCCATATATACTTCATTTTTAGTTGTTAAGAAATATAGGGAGACAAAACCATATCCAAAGCTAAATAAGTACCCTAACGGTGAGTAGTAACTTTTAGAGTCATGAAATCATAATTTTGCATGGTAATAATGAAATCATAAGGCACTCTTGAATCCCTTGCTACATTATAATAAATGAAATCTTAGGAAATGCATAGTATCTAATGCACTCAGGGCGGGTTTGGGTAGGGTATCAAATGTACCAAACCCGAACCCAAAGTTTGGAATCGGGTTTTACCCGAACCCAATCATAGTGGATTTTCCCCATTAAATTCGGGTTGGATTCGGACAGGTATCTACGGGTTCGGTTTTTATTGTCACCCCTAGTTCTGCATAGGTCTTACTTGATTCCTCCATTCATGTGTTTTACTTTTCCACCACTCTTGTACTATTCCTAAAAATGTTGCTTCTAACACTACACTAGTTACTATTGCATCTAAATTTCTTCCTATTATGGCAATTAAGTTGGACTTATTCCAATCTTCTATCTTCTTATCGTTATCTAATCCACAATCTAAATCTAACCATATCCTTAAATTAGAAATTTTCCTTGATTCATGTTGTTCTAAGGGGGCTGGTGAAAATTTTGATCTATTTGATTTTGTATATACTACATGGAATCTATCTTCATCTTTTCTTGGTTCATCTCTCATTAGTTCTTTATGTCTTAATTATTCTTTATTCAATTCTTCTTCTCTACTTATTTCTGGTCTTCTACATGACGTACTTTCCAGATTAGTATGATGCATTTGTATATATGGTATAACTTTCATTATTTCTTCTAATGTTCTAAACCTTATTCTTCCATTGTTCTTTCTATTTCATCTGTATTATCCTTGTCTAATTCTTCTATAGCGTTCATCATGTTTACTTGTAATTTCCTTTTACCTTCAAATTAATAATTTTCTTTAAAAACTTATTATTCTTTGTTCCTAGTAAACTTTACTTGCTCTACTACAGTATACTTCCTGACTTGTTATCTAATTCTTATATTTCTTCTTCTATGTCTTGTTTCATAACTATTTGTTTTTCTTTTTATTCCCTTTCTTGTATGTATATCCCTATTTCTTCTATGTTTTAATTTGTTCATAGTCCATAAATTAATATTTATAACCTCTTGACCCTTTTGTATTTGTTCTACTTTTATCCTAGTACCTATAGTCACCTCATTTAATTGTTGTAATCTAATCTCTTGCTCTGTAATCATCATACTGTTACGTATATGTTTCTTGCTCCTTATACTTCCATAATCATCCTTATACTATTTTTTATAAATTCTATTTCTTAAACTAAATGCTTCATGTCTCTTTTTGTTTCATATATTTTTTGTTCTATACGTTTTGCAAACTCTTCTAGCCTTTCATTTCTACTATTATAACCTTCTTGGTCTATTATTTTCTTAGCTTACTTTGGGATCCTTTCATATACTCATTCTAGAGTATATTTCTTAGTTTCTTCTGTCATATTGGGTTTTATTAGACATCCTAATTGTTTTGGTAGATACACATTTGTATAATTTAATTGGTTAAAAATTGTATCTCCATCCCCTCCAACTATAAGACTATAAATTAAAGGGTGTTAACATACATAATCATCTTCTCCAATCGGGATAAATGAACCTTTTGGTACATCATTAAAGTCCAATGAATAGATTCTTGATTCTATTCTACTTAATGCTTCCATTATTATACAAAATCTAAACAAAAAACTAGTAAGCACAAAAGAACTCGTTTTTTTACTTTGTTAAAATGCTACGTATATATATATATATATATAAAAGAGATTTAATAACATGAGTAACCTTCTTTTTTAGTCATGTATATGTTAATGGATTGGATTTAATATGTATACACTGACAGTGTAAATGATTTTTTACACTGTCAGTCAATCATCCACCATTGATTTATTAACTACCCCATTGACTCTCAAACAAAAGTAATACAAATTAATGGTGGATGATGTGCTGACAGTGTAAAAACATTTACACTGCCAGTGCACAGATTTTAAACTCTATGTTAATATTGTGTACCATAAAAGTTGAACAAAAAATATTTTTAATGTTATGTTGAAATGAGTAATTGTGACAAAGATACTTAAGTAAGTTTCTATTCTGAAACTTAAAAATAAAAATATATTATTTTCTCTCCCCTCTCACTCCCCATCTCAAGCCTTCAAAGTTATCTTATCAAACTCATACCTTCAGCAACACCACCTAAGAACCATAATCCCAATTATTAATCCCAATCTTACACCATGTGTTAAAGAATTGTGCCACACTAGTTTATGTAGAATCGAAAAGCGACAACAAAACTAAACAACCCCAGAACCTTAAATCACAAAAAATATGCACAAAGGAGTGAAGGTGATGAGAATTTAAGAGAAAGAGTGATAAAATATTGGTTTTTTCACTCTCTCAACTTGTGAGCACATTGAGAAAGGTGATATAAGAAATAGGTTGTGTTGTCTTATTGTTGAAATGAGAATTTGTACAATGCTTTTGCATTGAAAGAGAAGAAGATGAAGAAGAACAAGAGCAATGAATGAGCAAAGCATGTAAGTGGTCATGTTTTTCTATAGCTTTCAGACTACCTAAGAACCCCAATCCCCAATTTTTTCAATCCCAATATTCCAACTTTCAAAATTGATTCCCAAGCATTAAACGACCTCTTTCTTCTCAAAGCGTTTCGCAGAAAGTGAATATTAGGGTGATAGATGAAACATATTTGATGAAATTAACATGTGTATTTGTTGAAAATAACATGTGTATATTAGATAGGTGCAAACCTGTGAGTGCATAGATTTAAGAAAAACTCCTCATTACTACATATATGATAAAATCCTCATGACTACATGCCTTTAATTTTTAAGAAAAAATTTAGATTGATAATGTTGTTGCATTGTTTAGTTTGTTGATTAATAATACATTTATTTCAATGTTCTTAATCTTTTGGATAGTTGAATGACAAAAACTTAGATCAATGTCATTCACCTATTAGGTAAGAAATATCTATGTGTTAAAATAGGAAATTCTTGAGCAAAACTAAGCACAGTAGGTGCAATAAAACATTGTTTAAATAAATGTTCACAAAACTAGCACAATAGGTGCAAAATTAGGCAAAATTTGTTTGCATTTGGACATGATTTAATGAAGTTAAATAAAAAACTATAATTTTACTTATTACAAGACCGGGAAGTCAACAATGAATCTTTTCTCCGTTTATTGGACAATTTCTTGAGTCATGATTCGTTCCACCCTAATTAGGAAAGTGACAACGATATGGAGTTTTTGCAACTTTAACTCTCCCTTTTAGTCTTGATCCTTTTGGTCAACCTTTTGTCTTAGAAGTGATGAGATTCTCAATCTCACACTCATCGTCATCTCTAACACCATTTTTAAAATCAATTATTTGTTTGGAACACCGGATATGCTTTTTACCAACTCAATGACTTGCTCTAATTCTTTAGTAGATACTACAATTCAATATTTTGTCTTTAAAATTTCATCTTCTAGGTATTGCATCATAGAGCAAAACTCAATGGAAGAGTTATCATTGTAATTGATTATGTGACTAGATTTTGGGATGAGTGAACTCTCTCGTCTCCATCAAGAAGGAATATATTTTTTCGGGAGACAAAAATAGTCATTCTTCAACAACACTTGAATAACATATCTACACAATATCCCACAAAATTCAAATTCTCCACAAGAACAATGAATAATTATTGTTCTTTCTCATTTATGAAACTTACCAATCAACCTCCATCAAAATTGGTATGATGTCGCACTATGTAAGCATTATCAATTTTAGTTGTTGTGTATTCTGAAGATAACTCAATTTCATGTTGGAGTAACTCAAAGTCATAAGGTGCAAGTATATTTGCAACATGTTCCTCGATGGGAAACTTCTTCTGATTTGAGGATCGTGATATTTTTTACGTAATCTTGCCTTTTCTCCAGCTTGATTTCTAATATTGATTGTAACTCCGACCTATACAAAATGAATGGTCTTGATATATGAGAATTGTTCTTGGATATTTTTCTTTGACAAAGTGTCAAAAACGGTAAAAAATAGAACAAACTATAAAAAATGATTTAATTATCAAAGTTAAAACTTAAGTGACAAAAACAACTTCAAATAATAAGAATTTAACTTTAAAGCTCATTTGAAGATGGTATCTTCTGATCTCACAAAAGAACACATCCAAATAAAATTGAATTACCATGATTATCAACCTGACACATAGTCCAAGAGGTATATTATAACGGTTTATTTGATTTGTAGTATCAAAGACAACCACATCTCCAAAAGCTTTATATGCTCAAATTGAATCATTGAATACCCAAATAATATGCTCCAAATTGTTACTTTCATACATGGTGAAATCTTATTGAAAGGCATCATCTATATCTTTTAAACTTTTTGCACAATTTGAGAAAGTCTAAAACATTATTTTTATTACCAACACTACTTTGAGAATGAAGAAAATATCTTATATCTTTCTCCAAAAATGGCAAATGGTCGACCTCTATTCCTTTCTCCAATTCAAGCATTCTTATTATAATACTTATTGAGCTATCAACTTTAAATAATAATAATATACAACTTTAATTATTGCTAGGTATGTCATAATAAGCAAGAAGAAATCGAACTTTCTTATCATCAAATAATACATGGTTATGAGAATTACTTAAATATCTAACCACGTAACTTTCTTCCAAATTAATTGGTCTTTTAGTAATACATTTTTTTGTACTACAATTGCATCTTGAACTTTTCCACTTCCTTTGTTTTTCTAGTTCAATAACTTATGTTACTTGATAGTACCAGCTCTATGGCAAATGAAGTCTCTTCTATAAATATAGTCAATTTTACTTTCACTACGATTATAAGTTTGACCTCTTATAACTGAAAAAACACATCTTTTTGCAAATAAATAGTAAAAATTACACTCATTTTTGTCATAGATAAATATTTGGCATTTGTAAGGAGTTGAGTCATTGGTTTATTTAGAATGAGGCAAATGTTTACTTGGTAGCTCTTGAATATCATGGTCATCAGATGTTACACAAAAATCTCTAGCAAGTTCTAATGGCCAACTATCACTTTCTTGTGATATCATTATGTCATCTATAAGTAAGAAAATGTAAGGTGTAAGAACAAATATCCGTAAAGCATATTATCAAATATATGTCTCATTGCATACAGTTTAATTGGATACAATTATTTAGAATTTAAGTTACTAACCAATACAGAAATATACAAATATAACATAACTGCTGTGTTTTATTTTCTTGAATAGAGAAGTATTTGATCATAGAACTAAGCTATCAAATAAATTAAGAAATTTGTGAACAAATAACTAAGCTACCATATTAAAATTAGAAGATTATTAACTGTGTAATTTAATTCGCACGAGAAAGTCTATATGAATTTATAACATTCTAAGATAGAAGGATGAGATATTGAAACAAAAGATTCATAGTACAAATAGTAAAGCACTTAGTAGTGAAAGAAAACAAAAACTAAATTACCCCACTAAAAAAATTGAATTTACTAAAAAGCAAAAAACAACATGGGTATACACGCCATGAAAAAGAATATAAATGATAGTATAATGTGAAGAAGATCTTTGCTCCTGACCTTGGTAAGGTTTTGATGTAGACACCAAAATCACCAAAAAGAAGAAAATGAAGAATACTTATGAAGACAAAGAAGATTAAAGCTTCAAGAAAATTAGATTAAGTCTCTATAGATACTTCTATACTAAAACTCTTTATAAATACAAAGTAGTAATGCTCAAACTATTTTTAAAGAATAATGAAACACTTTAAAAATACTTAAAACATTTTTTGAAATGATGTGTAACGGGTTACTTCATTCAAGTAACAAGTTACATGTGAGAGAAAAAGAGTTATCCAACTGTAAATTGTTTAGAGTAATCCATTACTGCCTTTGAGTAACATATTACCAGTTTTAAAAGTTGAGTAACCGATTACCCAAATGGAGTAATCGATTACTCTAATTCGTTTTTAAATAAACATTGGACAGTGAGTTTGGGTAATCGATTACCCACTATCAGTAATTGATTACTGAAAACTGTTGCATGAGATTTCAGATTTCAAAACGAAATGTTTTCACTCCAAATGAAATCTCTTCACTTCAAACAACTCCAACACTTTCAGAAAGAACTATGGGTGTTTGGAAAGTCTATATAAAGAATCTAACTCTCACAACATAAACACACAACTTTTATACAACTCTCATACGACTCTGAAAAATTCTCTCACTATTTTTCTGCACTTTTGCACTAAGTTTTTAAACTTTCAAAAGAGAATTTTTCTGAGTTACTTGAAGTAATTGTTTCAAATTTTTAAAAATATATTGAGCATTATTACTAAGTATACAAAGAGAGTTGATTGGATTGCAAGTGTTATAATATTTCATACTTGTAAAGGCAATCCAAAGTCATCATTGAAATTCTTCATTCATTACGATAAACTTTCTTTTACAGGGTGTGAATAGAAAGGGGATAGAGTTACTTGGAAAGGTGTTTTCCAAGAGTATAAATATTAGTGAGTGTGTAAGATACTTAGAGATCTCGGGGTGAGTTGTTGTAATTACTACTCATAATATTTAGTGCAAAATCTCTTGGTGTTGCAAGAGTACTGGACATAGCCTTCGGTGGACAAGAAGGTGAACCAGTATAAAATCCTTGTGTACTCTCTTTTCCTATACCTATTTCATTTATTCTTGTTTATTTTTCTGCAATATTATCCGCTGCACATTAACTCTTACATTTTGCAGAAAAAGCTACCATAATGTTTAGTCAACTAATTTACCCCCTAGTTGCAATCTCATTCTTACAATTGGCACCAGAGCTATATTCGAGTAAGATACTCTCAAATCTGATCCTACATCAAGATGGCCTCAAGATCATTCCTAGGAGAACGGTCCAACATCAACCGCCCTCCAAGCTTTGTTGGAGAATGCTATGATTTCTGGAAAATTAAAATGAGGATCTTTATTGAATCTCAAGACTTAGACATATGGAACATCATTGAAGAAGGAACATATATACCATTTACTATTATCAACAGTATAAGGGAAATAAAGCCAAAATCATCATGGAACGATGAAGACAAGAAGAAGGTACATATGATTTAAAGGCAAAGAACATTCTCACCTCCGTTCTCAGTATTGATGAATTCTTTAGAGTATCAAATTGTAAATCTGCAAAAGAAATATGGGATACTCTAGAGACCACACACGGATGAACAGAGGAAGTAAAAAGGTCAAGACTCAACACTCTTTCTCAGGAATACGAAATGTTTCGTATGAAGCCTGGAGAGAAAATTCTTGATTTACAAAAGAGATTTACTCATCTTACCAATTACCTTCTTGCACTTGGCAAAGTTCTATCAAATAGTGACTTAAACTTAAAAGTTCTTAGATCACTCACCAGAATATGGCAACCAAAGGTAACTGCAATTTCTTAAACGAAAAGTTTATTCAAAATGTCTTTGGCTGCTTTGTTTGGCAAATTGCAGGAACACAAAGTAGAACTTAGCCAACTTAATCAACACGAGGAGCAAGAAAAGAAGAATAAAAATATTTCTCTAAAAGAAAAAGATGATAGATATGGAACAAAGGCGCAAAAACAGGTCAAAAAAAAGATGATGCGGAAGATATAAGTCTATTCGTAAAGAAATTCAGCAAGTTCCTAAAAAGGAACAAAGGCGCAAAAACTGGCCACACAAGGAAATTCACCAAAAGCAATGATGCCTCCACCTCAAGCCAAAACTTTACATTTTTTGAATGTGTCAAACCAGATCACATAAAGATGGATTGTCCAAATTTGAAAAAGGGTTCTTTCAAGGGAAACAATGATATAAAGACTAGACTAAGAGCATACATTGCTTGGAAAGACAATGATACAAGTTCTGCATCTGAAACAGAAAACGAAGAGAAAGCACATCTATCACTTATGGCATCTCATCATTCTGATGATGAAGAGGTAAACGACTTTAATCTATTTTCTTCTTCCGAACTTCAATCTGCATTTAATGATTTACATGATGAATATGTTAAATTATCAAAAATGTTTCTAAAACAAAAATCTAAAATAGATGCATTTAGAAACAAATCTTCTTCATCCTCTTGTCAAAACTGCGTCACTCTTGAAAATAAAGTATTAACATTAAGCCTTGAACTTAATAAACTAAACAAAAGTGGCAAAAGCCTAGAAAAGATTATCAATAATCAAAGACACTCAATAGACTGAAGAGGTCTTGGCTATTCAAAAAGCCATGGTTTCAAGAAACCAAGTGTCCAAAAGAAAATAATCTTTCACAAGGAAATTATCCATACATTTAAAAATTCTAGGATACACATTCATCAACCCATATGTACATACTGTAAAATTCATGAGCATACACCAAACATATGCATGATTAGAAAATATGGTGTACCCCTATGAAAATTTAAATGGGTTGATAAAGGTACTAACCATTTAGGATCCAAAGAATATTGGATACCTAACAAAACTTAATTTGTTTTGTAGACAAACATGAGAGCCGCCTGCAATTTGTGGTACCTGGATAGCGGCTGCTCAAAACACATGACGGACGATAAAAGTAAATTCTCTGTCCTCACTCCAAGGGACAAAGGATATGTCACATATGGTGACAACAAAAAGGGAAGAATTCTTGGAGTTGGTAGAATTGCAAAGCCACCATCAACAACTATAGAAGGCGCACTATATGTTGAAGGACTCAAACACAACCTTCTAAGTATAAGTCAATTATGCGACAAAGGATTTCATGTGGCATTCTACCCAGATAAATGCATCATTGAAAGTAAGGATAATTCTAAACTTATTGGTAAGAGAATAAATAATATATATATGATTGACATGAATTCTGCTTTACCTATAACATGTTTAGTAGCAAATGATAATCATGA
>NW_017727367.1:572700-577710 GCF_001865875.1 Lupinus angustifolius | reverse complement strand
CATTTCTCATCTACATGTTTTTTGTTGTAAATGTTTTGTTTTGAACAATGGTAAGGATACCTTGGGCAAGTTTGATGCAAAAGTTGATGAAGGAATTTTCCTTGGCTATTCTCTCACGAGTAAAGCTTATAGAGTCTTTAATAAAAGAACTCTAGCCATGGAAGAATCAGTTCATGTAACTTTTGATGAAACCAATCATGAATTAAAAGAAGTGATATCATGTGATGAAGATGACTTGCCAAGTTCTTCTTCTAAAGAAAATTCTATTGTTGATGTTACAACTGAACCTGAAGAATTGAGAAAAGATGATAATTTATCTTCTCAAGAAGAGCATATTCACTCAGATCTACCAAGAGAATGGAGAACTCATCGAAATCATCCTATTGACAACATCATCAGTGATATAAGTAAAGGTATAACTACTCGTAGAATGCTTGATGCTTGTCTAAACATGACATTCATCTCTCAGATAGAACCCTCCAAGATTGATGATGCAATCGAGGATGAACACTTGATTCTTGCTATGCAAGAAGAATTAAACCAGTTTGAGAGGAATGAAGTTTGGGAACTTGTTCCTAGACCGAAAAATTGGCATGTAATTGGAACTCGTTGGGCCTTTAGAAATAAATCTCATGAAAATGGTGTTATCGTTAGAAATAAAGCTAGACTAGTAGCCCAATGATACAATCAGGAAGAAGGTATTGACTTTGATGAAACCTTCGCTCTAGTTGCTAGACTTGAAGCTATTAGGCTATTACTTGCATATGCTTGTTCTCTTAATTTTCAGTTATATCAAATGGATGTCAAGAGCGTTTTTCTCAACGGTTACATTCAAGAAGAAGTGTTTGTAGAACAACCTCCTGGTTTTGAAGATTACAAACATCATTCTCATGTCTACAAGTTAAAGAAAACCCTCTATGGTCTAAAGCAAGCTCCACGAGTGTGGTATGATCGTCTAACAAGTTTTTTGATAGAAAAAGGTTTTTTCAAAGGGAAGGTTGACACTACTCTATTAATAAAGAAAATAAATCATCATACTTTACTAATTCAAATTTATATAGATGATATTATTTTTGGTTCTACTAATGAAAATTTGTGTAGTGAATTTGGCAAAATGATGCAAGGAGAATTTGAAATGTCCATGATGGGAAAGTTGAACTACTTTCTTGGACTACAAATCCAACAACTTGATAATGGCATTTTTGTGAGTCAAACCAAGTACTGCGAGGATTTACTAAAAAGATTTGATATGGATGACTGCAAGCCAATAGCTACTGCTATGGGATCTAGCACATACATTGATACCGATGAAAGTGCAAAAAGTATTGAAATATCAAAGTATCGAGGTATGATCGGATCTCCTCTATATTTGACTACCAGTAGACCTGATATCATGTTTAGTGTATGTTTGTGTGCACGTTATCAGTCTAAACCAAAAGAATCACACTTAGTTGTTGTTAAGAGAATTATGAAATATCTTAAAGGTACAACTGAAGTTGGACTGTGGTATCCAAAAGGAAGTATATGTGAATTGGTTGGATATTCGGATTCAGATTATGCCGGATGTAAATCTGAAAGGAAAAGTACTAGTGGTACTTGTCACATTTTAGGCAATGCTTTAGTTTCTTGGTCTTGCAAGAAACAAGCATGTGTTGCGCTAAGAACTGCTGAGGCTTAATATATAGCAGCAGGTAGTTGTTGTGCCCAAGTGTTGTGGCTTAAGCAACAATTACGAGATTATGGCTTAGACTTAGGCAGCACTCCGCTGAAATGTGATAATACTAGTGCTATAAACCTTACAAAAAATCCTATTATGCATTCTAGAACCAAACACATAGATATAAGGCATCACTTCCTAAGGCACCATGTTCAAAAGAAAGATGTATCTGTAGAATTTGTTGATACTCATAACTAACTTGCAGACATTTTCACTAAACCTTTGGCAAAAGAACCTTTTTACAAAATTAGACTTGAATTAGGCATTCTTGATGAAGCTTACCTGTCTTAACATGCTTATATGATTATATGTTTGCTTCATTATAATTATCTCATGCCTACTTGATCTTAAATATAGTTATTTATGTTCAAAAACTTCAATTTTTGGTTGAAAAATTATTTTCATAGTTTAATTTTGCCTAAAAATAATTTTTTATGGGGTCAGTAATCGATTACACTGGATAGTAACCGACTAGAGGGTTGAACAACGTGTTTCAGTAACCGATTACCCAAAGTGAGTAATAGATTACTCCAAGTTGTTATTTGAAAATTTTAAAAATTTATTTTTGAGTAACCGATTACTCAAAATGAGTAACCGATATGAAATATCTGCAATTTTTAACCTTTTCAAAACTGATCTTCATCACTCAACTCGTGTTCTCTTCTTCTCAAGGCCTCTCAACCTCTAAAAACCTTATTTTTGATCCATATTGGGAGATTTTTGTGTCCATTTCTATCATATTTTCCATTCTAAACACTTCTAACCAATCATTTTCGTGATTAGTGGCTTGAATCAAAAAACCCCAAAATCTCCAAAAACCCAAAAACCTAAAATTTCAAAATCCCAAATCCATGGCTTCCTCTTCTAAATCAAAGAAACAACGATCAAATACCACTCAAAGGAGTCAAGGAACAACATCTTTGGAGTGTAACCCTCTAGATTTGACAAGGCTTCTTGCTAATGATCAGCAACGCAAGATATTTGAAGAACACTTCCATGGTCGCGCCATTTTCACTCCTAAATTCGGTAATGTTGATTATTTTGAGTTTGAAGATTTTATTTTCCCTTATCTCTTACGTCAATAAAAACTTTTTGACTTATGTTGTGAAACAAATGACATTTATCACGAACTTGTGCGAGTATTTTATTGTAACATGAACTTTCGGAAAAATCGTCTTACCTCATATGTCAAAGGAAAAGACATTATTTTAGATCTAAAAACTTTCAGTTCATTGTTATGTAACATACCCTCTCAAGGTAACATAACAGGTTTCGGCCTTGTATGTGAATGGGATAATTATGATCGAAAGGATTTTTATCATTCGTTATGTAGACTTTCGAAAAGAGAAATAGAAATGCGTAAGCAACAAGGCTTTGGAGAAACTGTCAAACACCGAGACATCCTATCTGCTGGATATCTCAAACTAGAGAAACGTTTGATTTATTATTTTTTGAGCTATGTCATCATACCAAAATTTTCAAATCATTCTCAAATAAGTGACATAGAACTCCAATTGATGTATGTTTTAAAGTTTAACATCAAGATCAATTGGACTCTAACGATAATGAGACAAATGTGGACTGTTAGAGGTACTCAAAGCCCTTTGCCATATGCTATCTTTATAACCAAAATTCTTTAGCATTTCGGAGTTTCTATGAACCGTGAAACAAAGATGCCTCTGAATCTTTGAGAAAGCCACATTGATATGGATGTGATCCACAAAATGGGTTTCACCAAAGACCTTAGAACCCGCACTTATACTCATAGAACCGACAAGCCGACCACTAATGTTGAACCATCTAAACCTGAAGCTCCTAACCCTTCACATCCATCTAAGTTTCATGCTCAATCGTCCTCATCTGCTGCCATGCCCTCGAACCAAATGATTATAGATGAGTTGGTTTCTCTCCGAGGCTACATCACTAACCGGATGGATGCTCTCGACTCTCAGAATCAACAAATCCAATATGAACTTCATTGTCTCTCCTCTAGGATGGACAAAATGGATATTGATGAAGACAATTCGGAGCCTGAATCTTAGTATAACTAATGTTAGGATTTTCTGGTTGTATTATTTTAAATCTCGGACAAATTTTTACTTGGTTGTTGTTTTTGAGTTATTGCTGCATATTCCTGAACAAGTTACTTTATGATGTTTTATGCTTTATTGTTCCATTCCTAGATATTTGATTGAAACATCTTATTTATGCATTGCAATACTTATCTATATCTTTACATGAGTATATGCTACAATATTGTTATATCTTAAATTATATAAAGTGTATGTATGTTATATATATTGTGCTGGAATCTCTTTCTTTTTCTACTTTCTGATGAAGTCAAAAGGGGAAGAAAAGTTGGGAGTGTATTTTCTGTAAAATTATTTCAGGCACATTACTCCGAAAGAAAGGGGGAGCATACAAAATAGGGGGAACATACTCAAGTCAAACTTCAACATATCTCAAAGTATGTTGCTCTCAAGAAAATTACACTGTCAAGAAGATCTTGGTTTGTCATCATCAAAAAGGGGGAGATTGTGAAGAAGATCTTTGCTCCTGACCTTGGCAAGGTTTTGATGAAGACACCAACATCACCAAAAAGAAGAAAAGGAAGAATACTTATGAAGACAAAGAATATTAAAGCTTCAAGAAAATTAGATTAAGTCTCTATATGTACTTCAATCCTAAAACTCTTTAGAAATACAAAGTAGTAATGCTCAAACTATTTTTAAAGAATAATGAAACACTTTAAAAATAATTAAAACATTTTTTGAAATGATGTGTAACGGGTTACTTCATTCAAGTAACAAGTTACATGTGAGAGAAAAAGAGTTATCCAACTGTAAATTGTTTAGAGTAATCCATTACTGCCTTTGAGTAACATATTACCAGTTTTAAAAGTTGAGTAACCGATTACCCAAATGGAGTAATCGATTACTCTAATTCGTTTTTAAATAAACATTGGACAGTGAGTTTGGGTAATCGATTACCCACTATCAGTAATTGATTACTGAAAACTGTTGCATGAGATTTCAGATTTCAAAACGAAATGTTTTCACTTAAAACAACTCCTACACTTTTAGAAAGATACTATGGATGTTTGGAAAGTCTATATAAAGACTCTAACTCTCACAACATAAACATACAACTTTTATACAACTCTCATACGACTCTGAAAAATTCTTTCACTATTTTTCTGCACTTTTGCACTAAGTTCTTAAACTTTCAAAAGAAATTTTTTGAGTTACTTGAAGTAATTGTTTCAAAGTTTTACAAATCTATTGAGCATTATT
>NW_017727367.1:569349-572600 GCF_001865875.1 Lupinus angustifolius | reverse complement strand
AAAGGTGTTTTCCAAGAGTATAAATATTAGTGAGTGTGTAAGATACTTAGAGATCTCGGGTGAGATATTGTAATTACTACTCATAATATTTAGTGCAAAATCTCTTGTGTTGCAAGAGTACTGGACGTAGCCTTCGGTGGACAAGAAGGTGAACCAATATAAAGTCCTTGTGTACTCTCTTTTCCCTTACCTATTTAATTTATTCTTGTTTATTTTTCTGCAATATTATCCACTGCACATTAACTCTTACATTTTGCAGAAAAAGCTACCATAATTTTAAGTCAACTAATTCACTCTCTCTTAGTTGCAATCTCATTCTTACGTATAAAAGATATAGATGCCATGAAAAAGGAGAGATTGTTCAATGCTTCTCAACCGATTCTGAAAAGTGGAAGATTGTGATTGAAAAATTGAGATTATGATTCTTAGTGGTGTTACTGCAAGTTTGAGTCTCATACGATAACTTTGAAAGGTTGAAATAGGGAGTGAGAAGGGAGAGAAAATAATAGATTTTTATTTTTAATTTTCAAAATAGAATCTTATCAAGGTATTTTTGTCACAATTATTCATTTCAATATAACATTAAGTATATTTTTGTTCAACTTTTATGGTACACAATACTAGTATGTAGCTAACTAAAAAAAGATGATTACCCATATTAGTAGGCCTCATATATATATATATATATATAATAGTGATGCTATATTAATAAATAAAATATAATTTGTATGTAAACATATATATGTTCTACTTATGCTCTTGGCACACAAGACAATAAATCTTGCAACTCATGTGAGTCATATAATATATATGTATAAAATCATGAGTACTGCAAAATACGTATATATGTATATATAATTATGAGTAGTGTAACATATACATATAAACACGCCCAAATGCATTACTAAATAGGAAAAATAATCATATATCATATTTTGATTTGACAAAAAAAATGCATTACTAAATTTCATAGATTTATACCAAATCATAAATATTAATTTGAATATCATGAATTTCAACATGATAGTGGAAGCACAAAATCCCAAAAATTTAAACATTATGGTTCATATAAAATTAGGGAATATCTTTAATGGAGAATCATAAAATTCAAAACCTAAAGCTCTGATGTCACTTATTAGAATTTCTTTATGATTGGTGAATAATCAATCCTCTTAGAATTTTGAATATCATGATTCTCCTACATACAAGGATATGAGCACATACCTCAATCCATGTTCTTAGGTCTACTTCTTTTAGTATGCCTTAACGGAGTTTTTGGTATGGTGATATTTCTCATCCAAATCCGGAATTCCTCAAAGGGACCTTCGTTTTCTCTTTGATGGAGAGAAGGAAAAACTACTTGTGATTGGTATGCTGGGAATTGTAACATTTTTTATGCGTTAAAATATAGAGTTTTCATTATTCATTATAGCCTAACCGTTTGAGTATCTTTTATTAAACTCGTATCAGTTATTAATTTTAGAAGTCCTACAAATTGTCAAAAATTAAATAACTTGTTTTATAATTCCCTCAAATAAATAGTTCATATAATTATATTAAATATATAATATCCACATTAATTATAAATTATAAATTTCAACCATTTTGGTCCATTTTCTTAGGGAGCAAGAAAACATGGACCATATTGATCTTTGAAAGTTCGCCCCATGAGGTATTTGTTGGTTGCTGACTCTCGTGTCATAATTGTGCTGAAAAGTGCATTATTATATGGGGCTGCAGGTTTGCTAAAATTAGATTAAAATTCAGGATTTTCTCACAAAATTATGTTTTATGTTTACATAATGAAAATCTTTCAATATTCTATGCAAATACGTTTTTCGTTTGTGCTTTCCACTGCAAATTAACCACACAATACAAATAAATACTAAAAATTTATTTATCTTCTTTTTCATTTTAAAAATTTTCACGCCACTAGAAATCTCGCTAAAGAGAATAGATCAAATTAAAGTTAATCTAATTCATAAAGTAAAGTGATGATCAAGAAAATTCTTAGGCAAATCGATATGGAAAGAGTTATTTATCAATGTTTTGTTAAAGAACATGATTTATAATAAAATATTAATGCGTCATTCAATTCATGCAGTCAATGTCACCTAATTGAAATAAGACTTCATTGTTGGTGCACTAATTATTCTAGTGCTAGGATGTGTATGGTTTAAGGGGACACTAGGGGAGAAAAAGAATTGAAATGATTTTAATTATTATCTCTCCACTGCTTTAGAAATTTAGACGGGAAATGTAAAAAACTCGAGTGGAATTTTCAATGGATTAAGTTGTTAAGAGTTAGATTTTTCTTCAATATTGAAGAAACAAGTAATACAAAATAAAGTGAAAAATAACATACTTTAAATTAGAGGTGAGCGTGAGACGGGTTGGGACGGGTTAAGCGTGTACCTCACCTGTCTCTAAATATTGATCGGGTGAATTTTTGAACCCGAATGCGTCTCTAATTAGGATGAGACGCGTGAGAGACGGGTCCAAAATTAGACTGATTAAGATAGGGACGAGTCCGAGTTGGAAAAGGACAAAATGACAAACGTATATTTTTTTCCTCAAATCTATAAGCATGCACAATCAAAATTATTACAACATGTATATAAACTCAACTAAAACTTGCCTCTCACATACATCAGTATATAAACTACAAATCGTAAATTTTATCCTTCAAACATGTTGTGCAATGACTCATATCTCTAGATAACAGCAATACAAGTTATGGGTTTGGGCTGATGTAAAGGGGTTGGGGTAGAGGGCTATATATTGATGTTATGTAGACCTAATGTAACGGGGAGAAGAATAGTAAAACACTAATCCTTATTCTCTAATAATATATAGTGGTAGCCGCTCAACGCTCCCGGGGACGTAGGCACAATTGGCCGAACCTCATTACCAAATCTCTTGTGTTATTATCTTGTCTCTATACTCTTTACTATTTGATTGTTCGCTTGTTCCCAACAATTGGTATCAGATGGCTCTTAACCCAGGTGCCAAATTCGAGGTGGGGAAGTTCGATGGAACTGGTAATTTCGGATTGTGGCAAAGGAGGGTTAAGGATGTGTTGGCTCAACAAGGTCTATCAAAAGCGTTGCGTGAGAATAAACCAGAGGGTATGGATCAACTGGATTGGGAAGAGTTGAAGGAGAAGCCTGCGGAAACCATAAGGCTTTGTCTATCAGATGAGATGATGTATCATGTTATGGATCTGATGTCACCAACAGAGGTATGAGAGA
>NW_017727367.1:568900-569249 GCF_001865875.1 Lupinus angustifolius | reverse complement strand
ATACCAGATTTGAAGAAGAATTTGGTTTCTTTGGGGACATTGCAGGCTAAAGGATTTAGCTATAGAGCTGATGGTGACAGTGATATTCTTCGAGTATACAAAGGTGCTCTTAATGTGATGAAAGGTAAAAGGACTTCAGGGAACACTTACAAGTTGTTAGGGAGAACAGTTGTAGGTGGAGTTGCTGGAGCGGCTGAAGAGATCTCAGTAGATTCAGACCATGGTGCTACAAAATTATGGCACATGCGTTTGGGACACATGAGTGTGCGTGGTATGACATAACTATGCAAAAGAGGATTGTTGAGGGGAGTCAGCAAATGCAAGCTAGATTTGTGCAAGTATTGTGTGC